>NC_039359.1:27825413-28132826 GCF_003573695.1 Papaver somniferum | reverse complement strand
CCAAGGTTTTTCTGCATTTGCGGTTTCCTCGTTAACAAAATTTCTGGTGTCTGTGTTATTTCTTTTCCGCATTATAATTGTTTATATAATTGAAATATCACATGTTGTACGTAAGTTCAATCAATTGTGAATCTGACCTTTGGGTTGTTGATTAAATTGATTGATACTTGGATATTTGTTTTTGATACCGTCCAAGTTATTTCTTATATTCAATCGGGCTCGAAAATTCCTATTTGTTTGATTGTGGATTGAATTGAGAAATTGAGATGTAACTCTTTGATATATTTTTCTTATGATTGAGTCTGACTGTCTAGTTGATTCTCTTGAAAGTATATTGGAGTTAGTCCATAAAAATTGCCAAATGAATTATTGGGTGTGGATGTTAGACCCCCGATTTTTCAATTGGTATTGTAGCAGGCAAACACGCTAAGACCTCATAAGTATGTGTTTGTAGCAATCTGATTGTATGGACAGAAGTGCTATCTCTATACACGTACCACCAACCTTTAATGGCACGAACTATCTATGGTGGAAAATTGCTATGCGTGCTTTTATTCAAGCGCGAGATTTTCAATAATGGGTTCGTATTGTTAATGGCTATAATCCTTCATTAGTCATAGTAGACGGTGTAACTGTTGCAAAGGATATTGGTGATTACGATGATCTTGAGATTCTTGCTGCAAAGCAAAATTCTAATGGATTAAATGCTATCATCCATGCCATTACCCCAGATCTTCAGCACTACGTGACTATGTATAATAAGTCTAAAGATGCTTGGGATATTTTAGAAACCGTATTTGAAGGGAATGCCGCAGAGAAAGAAACAAGGCTTCAAAATCTAGCTTCTGACTGGGAAAACCTTCGCATGTCTGATGATGAAACCTTTGATGAGTTTAACCAAAGACTTTCCCAAATAGTTAACTCCTCATATTCGTCAGGAAAAACTATTCCGGAGAAAGTTATTGTGTGCAAAATTCCCAGGTCTCTACCATCAAGATACGAGTCTAAGAAACATGCCATTGAAGAATCAAACGATCTTTCTACACTCTCCAGAAATACTCTTGTTGGAAAGTTAAAGATATTTGATAATGAAAACACATCTGGAAAAGAGGTGATTTCTCTTAAAGCTGCAAACAATTTTGAATCTTGTAAGGATAAATCTGGTTCGCCAGATACTAAGGATGTTACTCCACCACAATTTAGAAAACTCTTTAGAGACATGAAAAAGAGTTTTTCTAAAGTTACAACATCTCCTAATTAATGATGATGTACAATGCTATAACTGTCGTGGTTTCAGGCACTTGTCTTCAGTATGTCCTAGCTGGAGCCGTAGACAATTGGCATATGCAGCAGCTTTGCCTACTCTTGATGATGGACCTGAATATTATAATCCCCAAGAGTACGCAGGCGAGATTGCATTAGATTCTGGAAAAATTCTTTCGGATACTGATTCTGACGAAGAAGTGTTCCATGTTGATCCAGTTGCTAATAATCTTCTTAAAGAATGTCACCAGAAACTCTCGGAAGCTGAAAGCACCATTTTCAGTGAGAAAGTTAAATATGACAGACTTCGTAGTCGGAATAAATACTTGCAATATCAACTTGATTCTAGTGGTGCAAGAGATTATCTCAACGAAATACAAAAGCTTAAAGAAGAAATTTCCGAAGGTCGAGATCGGGAAATTACTCTTCAAGCAAAGCTATATAACTTGGAGAACATTGAGATGAACTTGTTATTTGATTCAGAACAAGAAGATCTCAATGTTCAATATGAATCGCCCAAGAATGATCTAGTTATTGCACTCAAAAAGGTCAAAAGGTTGGAAGAAGAAAACTCAAGCTTAAAAGAGAGTTTGTCTAGAAATAGCAGCTCAGAAAAATTAACCTCCATATTGGGAGCATGTAGAATCCATTGTGATACACGAGGATTGGGATATGAACGAATAGACGCTCCTGGTATTTGCAAAGAGGTAAAATTTGTCAAATCTAGAGATTCTTCTAAACCAAAACCTTCCACGGTTGACAAAAGTGAAGTATCTCTACCAACTGCCAATGACGAAAAAAGGAAATTCTGTCAAGATCCGATGCAAGCACATACACATTTAGGTAATACTAAACATAACTTTTTCCAATCTACTAAATATTGTTTTTATTGTGGAAAACCAGGTCATTTGCAGAGGAATTTCAGATATCTTAAACGAGATAAAACCAGATCTGATTCTGTTAAGATGACAAGATATGATGTTCCAAACTGGAGAAAAACCGAGTCTCATGATATCAGTTCTTCTAGTATTCCCTCTAAGAAATTTCATAATTATATTGGGGAGAAAAAGAAATACGTTGCTCCAAAAGCTACTCAGAAATGGGTACCAAGGAAGATCAATAAAGCAACGAGTACTATTAAGAAGGATCTCCCAGACAAGAGTTCGACAAGGAATAACATCTTAAAAAGGTACGGAACAATTATTGAAAGTTTCAAGGAAGTTTTTAAATTCCTAGAGTCCATGCATGATTTTGTTTCAAATACCTGTGGTGAGCAAGATTTTGTTCACCTCAACACAACCTGATTGTGTTGAAAGTGCATCCTCACCAAGAAGCCCTGGTAAATGCGGTGAGGATTGCAAAAGAATTGGGGTGCACATATTGTGTTGGGTAATTTTTGAATATGTGGAACAATTTATTGTTTCGAGCTGAGTCTAACTCGCTTACATATTTCTCGAAATATGTGTTGTTAAGCTTTCGCTTTGGCCAAGATCATCTTTACTAGTGACGAAAGTCATATTGTTTCAATTACTTAAAAATAGCTTTGACGAAAAATAGTTTGTGAAAAACAACTATATAACGTCCTCTAAGAATGTTTCAATGATTGAAATGAGAGTTTAGACTATATAACCTTTGTTGGATATAAGCAATGTGTGGTAACACATATATGTATAAGTCCTTATACCTTGAACCAAAGTATGCGTACTTTGTTGATCAGGAAAACTGGAACAGAGTCCGCGAACTGTTGGAGGTTCTCGTCCCGAAAAAATTTGCTGGAGTTTGTAAACCATTTACAAACTTAATCCGGGTACTTAAGTCCGTGTACCTAGTCCGCATACTTAGGTTGGTTATTTTCTTAAAACGATTATTCGTGAACTTAAACTTATATAAGCTAAGGAATGCAAGTTTGCAAACCGTGGCTATAAAGTTCATGAATCGATTCGAGTGAATCAAATCGTTTTTGCTTCGATTGTGTCTTGTATACTTCTATGAGATCTAAGCAATTGAACAACTCTCTAACTAGTTCGTTTGAGTCATTTTCACTAGTTATGGTTAAGATGAATATTTTTTTTTTTGAAGCATGTTAAGATGAATATGGTTAAATACCACGCGTATGATTCTTAATTACCTAACTTGATTTGTGATTAAATTTTTTTAAGCATAACAGGTTAGAAGCAATAATCAAAACCATTGGATGTTGGTCTTTATCGTCAAAGAATCTTTTTCATACTCTTGTGGTAACCATTCTTGGTATAAATCCTTATGGAAAAGGTTATTCTTCCTTCTAAGCATATCAATTATTGTTTATACAAGTTTGTATCTTAGAAAACATGATCACAATACTTGATTTTCATGATTACATATTGTGTATTATTACCATGAGATAGTTCCATTGTTTAGTAACACGATCTCATGAGAGACTTTCTGTGATTGGTTCTTAGTTCGTATCTCCTTGTGGGGTTTCTAAAATCCAATATATAAATCCTTATCTCTGGAGTAAGTTCACTCTTGTTCTTCTTACGGGAATGACATCTTATGGGGGAGAGTTCTTAAATGAACTTGTGCTTAATTACTATATCTTTGAGGGGAGAAGCGGTTGTGGAACATGTAGGGGTTAACTTGTATCTTAATAAACTCCTTGATGAAGTCACTAAGTTTCGATTCTGTGATATCATCTAAACTAAAGTTGATATGGTTTCCTTTTGGTCAAGAAGTTCCTCTATGAAAATTTCATTATGATCCCACCGGTCTTCGTACCTTTGCCAATTTATATTGACAAAAAGGGGGAGAATTATTTTGTAGTTCACACTACATATACATATGGTTTACGGATCATTATGTAAGGGGGGGTGATTTTCATTGTGAGATGAAGTATTGATTAAGGGGGAGTGATACATATCACCGTAGTATTATTGTCAAAGTTGTGATACAATTGAACTTTGATGCTGTGTAATAATACTATGATGGATCTTCAACAAGTACAGGATGAGCACACGTTTAGTTGAAGAACCAAGGAAATCAAGCATGTCGGATTTTGGAGCTGTAATGCTTTTAACAAGTACAATCCATATGTAAAATGGTTTTGTCACTAAAATTGGCAAAGGGGGAGACTGTTAGAGCACTTCTCGATTGAACCCACTAGCATTGGTATGTCAAGTTAGTTATCAATTTTAGTTTCCAAAATTCATTCTTGATTTAATATACTAAAGATAGTTTCGGACTAGATTAGGTCTAAGAAGAGCTATTCTTGAAGGATGAAGACTGAAGATTACAAGAAGGCATCAACAAGGACTTCATCAACAAAGGTATGTGGTAATTGATTTCATTTGGATTCTTGTTCAATTCTACTTTTCTAATCTATCGAAACAAATGCTCACTCTATGGAACATTTCCGATGACGGTTAATGTACATTTATGTATATATACTCGAGGTTATTTAAGCCACGACATCTTTGACAATAACCTTTATCCCCGGAAAGGTTCTAATGTTATAGTGAATGAGCTTACGAATTCAACGAGACAAGAATTACTCAATTCCGAGTTATAACGATGAACTTATGAGTGATTTATTAAAGTAACAATTATAAGTGTTGCTGTAATTGTTACAGTTCGTTAGTAGGAAACAATCCATGGACTATTGTAACGGTTCACGGACTTGGGCACAATTACGTGACTAGAAGTCTTTTTTAGTCAAATTGGTGATGTTCCCTTATCTAGGCAAGATGGCTATTAATCCAAACATATTTGATTACCATATTAAAGTGTTTGTGATAACTCTTAATTCCTTCCTAAGGTAAAATGTGATTTATTCACATAAATACAATATTTGCTAATTAATTATTTATTTAATTATTTTGGTAAGAGTTGTAACTTAGGAAAGACTCCCAAAACTAGGAGAGTCTTGAAAAAGGAAAATAGCTATGCTTAGCTTTCAAGCTACCCTTCACTATAAATAAAGGGTTCGTGAGTGCTACACGTTTTCATCCCCTTTGGAAAATTAGTGTAAGCTCATAAGGTTGTTTTCCATATCTTCTGTTCTTCGTGAACAAGAGTGAGATAAAAATCTTTGTATTGGGGATTACAAACCCGAGTTGGATTAATCTTCGTGATTGATTATACAACTTGTAATCTAGGTTTTCACCTCTTGTCTATTCTAAAGTTTTCTATTATGATATAAAAACATTCAAGAGTTGTTGATCATAGACCCTAGGTTTTGATAGATTTCAGTTTCTGATCGTATACCAACACTTGTTAGTCGAAATCGGAAGCTAGAAAGAAAACTTCGATTAAGGAATCTCGTAAAAATCTTTAAGAAGTTTTAAACAAGATATCTTTAGATTTATTCTAGTTGTTCTTGTTGTAGAATAATTAGGTTTCTTTTCCATTATTGAAGAGTGTAATAATCCATAATCTACAAGTTTGATTTGATATTACTTTTACCTAGTAATTTTTTTATCAAAATAAACACAAGATTTCCAAAACCTTGATTCACATCTAAAGGGAAATCAAACCGGTGTTTTGTGCAAACAAAATATCGAATCGTATCAATCGTGTTGTTGTTTCTTCTAAAAAGATCCTTGGGTTCTGCTAGAAGGTTTACGAGAAGAATTCCTAAAGACAATCGGTGTTGTGCTAGGAGTTTTATTAGTGCTGAAGCAGATATTACATCTAGTCCGAATAGGTAGTAGGAAATTGGTGTAACAGCTTATAATTAGTGTGTGTTCAATCTGGACTAGGTCCCGGGGTTTTTCTGCATTTGCGGTTTCCTCGTTAACAAAATTTCTGGTGTCTGTGTTATTTCTTTTCCGCATTATAATTGTTTATGTAATTGAAATATCACAGGTTGTATGTAAGTTCAATCAACTATGAATCTGACATTTGGGTTGTTGATTAAATTGATTGATACTTGGATATTGGTTTTTGATACCGTCCAAGTTATTTCTTATATTCAATCGGGCTCGCAAATTCCTATTTGTTTGATTGTGGATTGAATTGAGAAATTGAGATATAACTCTTTGATATATTTTTTTTTAAAGATTGAGTCTGACTGTCTAGTTGATTCTCTTGAAAGTATATTGGAGTTAGTCCATACAAATTTCCAAACGAATTATTGGGTGTGGTTCTTAGACCCCCGCTTTTTCAATATGCACTTATCAGACTCACATGGGTAGTCTCATGTGCAAAACACACTTTTAAGGAAGATCGATTGACCCTCTTTGATTGGATACCGGGAACTGTACACGCAGGATGGGGACGATGTGATCGGTCCGTTTAGGAGAGGGATGACCAATAGCAGTCACGTCGCCTCATTGGTCAACCAAAATGGAATCTAAACCGGTCAAATCATCCGTCTAAGTTGAGTGGTTGAGATTAATCTGCGACTGACATGGGAGGTTAATTCGATGTTAATAGGATTTTAGGGACGCTCGATTAGCCTATCTTGGCTATCTATTGAGAGTGAAGCATGTAGGATACGAGCTTTCTGATTGGCCGAAGTAATAGAAGGGTGAGAGGTGGTCATCATGGAGGTTGCTCAGTCGAGTACATCAAGAGCCAAGATGGTTGAATCGGCCGGCCAAGCTGGATGCTCGTGATTGTTTCGCGACTGACTTGGTCGACCAAGATTTAATTTTTAATATAAATAGAAAGCTCGACTAGCCTACTTTGAGCGGTAGCCGAGAGCAGAACACGTAGTCTAGGAGTGACCTGATTGGTCATTATGATAGGTGAGCGACAGGTAGTCTCTATGATACTTGACTGGCCAAGTATAGAGGGCATTAGGTCAGGTAAACTGACCAGCCAAGTTGGATGACCTTTATCGCTTTGCAACTGACTTGGACGGATAAGATCCAACTTTTAATAAAATTAAAGCATTTCGACTAGCCTACTTTGGACGACAATTGGAGCGAAGAATGTAGGCTAGGAGCGATGTGATTGGTCGATAAAAGAGAGGGTCTCTAGTTGGCCAATATGGAATATGACCAGTCGGCTATAGAAGGCGCGAAGTAGGTCAAATCGACCGGCCAAGTGGTGCGGTCGTGTTCCTTTCCGTGACTGATTTAACCAGTCTCGGTTTCTTTTTATTTGGTTTTCTCGGCTTTGGCTAGGGTTTTACACCCTCCGGCCATAAGATAATTAATTCCTAGCTTGCATAGGTTTAGTCTCGACCAACAAGAATCGGGATATCGTGCATGCTCCATTTTAAGGAAGAATAATAAAAATAATTAAATTTTGTGAGATGACACAAAATTAGGTCAAATTATCAAATTTTGTGTATTGACACAAAATTGAACATATTAACTGCACAAAATCATTAAATTTGCTACTCTTACAAGTAGCATGGTGGCTACCTGGTCTTGTTGGCACAGCTTGCGACGCTTTTTTATCAGGTACCTTTTATGCATATCTTAATTTAGAAACTTCGGGAAATTCATGTTATTCACCTGAGAATGAATATGGATGTCAGGTCAATATTAAAAGTTTAGCTGGGAATATAATATTAAATAAACACTCACCAGGCTCTATACTAGTGAACAATTCACCTAGGAGTTTGAACTTTCATGATAAAATATTAGAACACCTGAGATTATTGCGACATGCACCAATACTGTTATAAAATTTTTATATATGTATATTTCAGAATTACTCAGTGGATACAGTGAATACTGCTATATACATATTTGCGCATATCTATTGAGTTCAGACAGGTGGAGCTTGCAAGTACATCCACGTATATATAAAAAGAGAGGCATAGGCACTCCCTAGGTTTCCAGTATATCTCTTAAATTCCTTACGGAATGCAGATAATTCAAAGCATAATATTTTGATTACTTGAGCATTAATATCGGTTTTACGGTTTTCTCCCTAAGCTAAAAACCACCATCAACATTAAGTCACATGCTTAGCACGTAACACTGACATTGTTGCAGGGTAAGCACTAGATGGTGACATACGAAAAAAAATTTATAAGAAAAAATAGGCAGATGTTACCAGGGAGAGAGCAGTTAGCTTGGGCCATGACCAATGAAAGCGTCGATCCATACGCAAGTAGCAATCATCGTTCTAGCATATTGACACTGGCTGGTTACAGGTAAGGAATGAGTCACGATCGGCTAGGACATTAAGCTTGGTCGGGTATCTCCAGGTATGTGCGTGCAAACAAAGGAGAAAGTCCTTCTCCTCCCCGGACTTGGACTGTCAGGTATAAAAGGGATCTTTGTTCCTTTCTGTCTTGTGCCAATCAACAAGACCACTTTCACCACATCTGGCCATCGCGGACAAGGTATGTAAGTACGTTTTGATCTTCATGGGATATTTCACCATGTAATCTTATAATATTGATAGGGATGCTCGTCAGATGAGTTTTCATCAGAGGATCCCTTCTCGTCGTCCACAAAACCCCATATAGATTACTTGGAACCTGTATTGGATACGAGTGCTCACTGTTGCAACTGTAACAATAAAACACTCAAAGAAAGATGTTAGAAGTAAAATTTCTGGAAGCTAAATAAACACTCAAATGGACAGCAGATAGAGGACAGAGTCACATGTTCAACACACTGTCCTTAACATAATAGTTGACTGGTACGCCTCAAGAATGAGTGATGCCTATACCCTGTGGTCAAGTTGTATCCAGGATAAAACTGACCGTTTCAAGTATTGTTAGCACTACAATAATTGCCCACTCATAAGAACTCAACAGCAAAGCACGGAAGAAAAGAAAAAGACCACACAGAGGGAGAGAGACGAAATGAAGAGGATAGTAGCTCTTCTGGACACAAATGAAAATGAAAGTTTCGAATTCTTTTTATAGGAAAACAGAAAAGGGTGAAATCAATGAACATTAATGTGTGAATCAATACTGCACGCGAAATAATGCTGCCATGATGTCGACATAATTCTATCATCAACATTCAAAAACCGGTAAGAAAATGTCGACATCCATGCAAATAAATCCGTTAAGAAAAATGTTTTTGGTAAGAGAATAAATTCACCCAGGTCACATGCCCCCCATATTTAAGACAGAATTTATTTCGCCCCACCCGTTCCACCCACATTGTTTTACTAACTATCCATAAAGGAATAGCTATATAGTGGAACTCCTCTTTAGTTATGCCTAATGTGGGACTAAAGGACCTATTTCATTCACTCATAGAAAATGAGTAAGAGTTCTTAGAGACCCAAAGATCCTAAGTTCCGTTCCCACCAAGACCATAAAATAAAAACGTTAAAAACTCATTTTCTCCAACAATCCCCCACATGAATGAAATACCGATACAAAAATCAGAAAACGAAAAGCGAGAAATACCACTTATGCAAGAGGTGTCCATGAGGTCTTGCACCTTTGCTTAGTGAGAAATTGCCGGAACTACTTGATGGACAATGAACGTGATGTCTTGAACTGCCATCGTTTGGTGTAATCCGCGATAATAACCACGCGTGATATCTCTAGGTGCTGTCAAGTTCGTGCCGTTGTATCCTTTTTGGCCCTGCAAAAATATCGTTTCTCAGAATGCTCTAGAGAATCAACTCTATTCTCATAGGAAGCGACCCACTTCCACATTCAGATAGGTGAGTTCCTTCAAAAGTGTTTACTGCTACAACCCACTTCAATCTTAAATTGAAACTATAGAACTCATTAAGACTTAGTTAAAAGTCATCCTTCACATGTAGTCACACTATCACGTCTACACCATAGGGAAGGGGCAGAGAATGAAATTCTCTGATAGTGTTTACCTTGACCCGCCACAAATTAGTTGTCTCATTCAAAACCTTGATCTTGGGATCTCCAGTCAGCAAGGTTGAGTATCCTTCATGGCAAGTTTATTTAATGAGCCTAAGCCCCATCCCCTTAGATGCATTACTAACTATCTCATTGGACAAACCTTTCGTCAAAGGGTCCGCGATATTCTCCTTGGACTTAACCCAATTAATGGAAATAACGCCTTTCGAGATTAGCTTTTTCAGGGTATCGTGTCTTCTCTTTATATGAATAGACTTCCCATTATAGTAGTTGTTTTTAGTATTAGCTATTGCAGATTGATTATCACAATGTATAGATATAGCTGGCACATGCCTATTCCATAGAGGAATGTCTTCTAAAAAAAATCTTAGCCAAGCGGCTTCCTCTCCTGCTTTATCTAACGCAATAAACTCGGATTCCATAGTGGTTCGAGCTATGCAGGTCTGTTTGGAACTCTTCCAAAAAACATCCCCACCTGATAGAGTGAAAACATATCCACTCGTAGACTTGGACTCCTCTGAGTCTGATATCCAGTTTGCATCACAAAATCCCTCAAGGACGGCAGGATACCTTTCATAATTCAAACAAAAGGTCAAAGTGTATTTCAAATACCTCAGCACTCTAAAAAGTGCATCCCAATGTTCCTGTCCTGGATTACAAGTATACCTACTTAACCTACTCACAACATAAGCAATGTCTGGCCTAGTACAGTTCATCAAATACATCAGACTTCCTATAACTCATGAGTATTCAAGTTGTGATACTCCATTACCCCTATTCTTTTTGAGTTTACAACAAGGATCATACGGAGTATAAGTAGGTTTACAATCAAAATGATTAAATTTTCTAAGCACAGATTCAACATAATGAGATTGACTAAGACTATAACCGTTAGAATTTCTTCTAATTTTCATCCCTAAGATTACATCTGCGGGGCCTAAGTCTTTCATGTCAAAGTTCTCATTCAGCATGCTCTTAGTGGAATTAATTACATCCATGTTTGTACCAAGTATAAGCATATCATCAACATACAAGCATACAATCACACAGGCATCATTCACAAGTTTAGTATAGACACACTTGTCAGATTCATTGATTTTAAAACCACTAGAAAACATTACATGATCAAATTTTTCATGCCATTGTTTAGGTGCTTGTTTCAATCCATACAAAGATTTTTTCAGTTTACAAACTTTGTTTTCACAACCTTTCACTACAAAGCCCTCAGGTTGTTCCATGTAAATTTCTTTATCTAATTCACCATGTGGAAAAGATGCTTTTACATCCATTTGATGTATCTCTAGGTTATGAACCACAGCTATAGCAATTAACATCCTAATGGAAGTAATTTTCGTGACGGGTGAGTAGGTATCAAAGAAATTTACACCTTCCTTTTGTTTGTAGCCTTTAACTACTAATCTAGCCTTGTATTTTTGAATAGTTCCACCTGTGTTACGTTTCTTCCTGAAGATCCATTTACATCCTATGGCCTTACACCCTGGAGGTAAATCTACTATCTCCCATGTATCATTTTCTTTGATGGATTCCATTTCACTAATAGAAGACTCTTTCCACCACGGAGCTTCAGAAGAAGTCATGGCTTCTCTATAAGTCTGCGGATCAGACCTGCAAGTGTTACGAAGTCAGGTCCAAAGGAGGTTTTGGTTCTAGCCCTTTTACTTCTCCTAGGATCAATTTCTACTTCATCTTCCTCTAAAAGTAAATTCTGACTGGTTGAAGGGACATCTACGGGATCAACACCTCTCTTACGAGATTCAGATTTTAATGGAAAAACATTTTCAAAAAACACAACATCCCTAGACTCCATAATAGTATTCACACCAATTTCAGAAATATCAGAACTCACAACCATAAATCTATATGCAGGTGTATGCTCAGGATACCCTATGAAGACACAGTCAACAGTTTTGGGTCCTATCTTGGTTGCTTTAGGTTTAGGGATCTGAACCTTAGGCAAACACCCTTACACTTTGAAGTATGCTAAAGAAGGTTGTCTACCTTTCCACAATTCATATGGAGTTTTATCTGATCCTTTAAAAGGTACTATGTTCAGGATATAGCAGGCTGAGAGGACAACTTCCCCCCACAAGTTCGAAGGTAATCTTGAACTAATTAACATGGCATCTATCATCTCCTTAAGGGTACGGTTCTTACGTTCAGCTACACCATTAGACTGAGGTGAATAAGGAGGGGTAACCTCGTGTATTATGTTACGTTCTACACAGAAATCTCATATAGGAGTTATGTACTCACCACCACGGTCAGACCTAATGGTTTTAATGGTAGTATTCAATTGGTTTTCAACTTCTAGTTTATACCTCTTAAAGGCTTCTAAAGCATCATCCTTACCTCTAAGCAAATATATGTGACAATACCTAGTACATCCGTCTATAAAAGTAACAAACCATTTCTTATCACCTCTAGTTTGAACCGATTTCATGTCAACTAGGTCTGAGTGAATTAATTCTAAGGGTTTAGAATTTATATGAACATTTTTGCTAAAAGGTTTTCTAGCAAATTTTGATTCTACGCATATTTCACATTTGTGTTCATTTTCCAAACTAAATTTGGGTATGCAACCTACAATGGCTAGTTTAAGCATTGACTTATAATTAACATGTCCAAGTCTACCATGCCAAACATTCAAAGACTCACAAACATAAGCAGAAGAATCATTCTTATTCGTAACAGCAGAGTTTACATTAAGCTTATACAAACCCCCAGTCTTATAACCCTGCCCCACATAATCCTTACCCTTAGTTACAACACATTTCCCAGATTCTATTACAATTTTAAAACCCTTATCATTTAAAACAACACAAGAAACAATATTTTTGCAGATGTCCGGAACATGAAGAACTTCATTCAATGTGAAAGTCTTGACGGAAGTGAGTTTGAGCCCAACTTTGCCTTTTCCTACAACCGCAGCTGCAGATGAGTTACCCATATAGATTTTTTCTCCTTCCCTTACCTTATTATAGGAGGCGAACATATCTTTGTTTCCACAGACATGTTTGGTAGCACCAGAGTCTACCCACCAGTCTCTCACATTTGTTACCAAATTTACTTTAGACACCGTGCTAGAAAATTCATCTTTGTTGTTTTCAACCAAATTAGCATTATTTTACTTTTTAAGGTCCTTACGGTTTCTACAGTGAATCGCCATATGGCCAGGATTTCCACAAGCATAACAATCACCCTTAATTATATTAATTTCTGAAACATACCTTTCTTCCCTGGAGGTTTATTGGAGTTGTTTCGGTTCTTTTCAGCATTGGAACCTTTGTGTTCAGTCACATGAGCTTTGTTAGACATGTCCCTTGCAGAAGATACATTTTTGTCCTTGGAGCACAACAATTCTTCAACTTGAATCTTCTTACCCAAATCAACCATAGTAAATTCAGCAGTTTCATGTCTTAGTTTCTTCTTGTATTCGGACCAGGAAGTAGGCAATTTCTCGATAACAGTGGACACTTGAAAAGTTTCATCAATCACCATACTTTCCGCAAGAATTTCATTCATAATGTGCTGGAGTTCAAGGAATTGATCAACCACAGATTTGTCATTCACCATTTTATACTCATAGAGCTTAGCTACCAAAAATTTCTTACTTCCAGCAGTTTCAGCTTGGTATTTTGCCTCCAAAGCAGCCCATAAATCAAAAGCATTAAAGTTCTGTTTTACAACATAGAAGTCATACATAACATCTTCTAAACAGTTGAGAATTGATTTTTGGCCATATAGTTCTGCCTAACCCAATCCTCCAACTCAAGTTCACGTCCCATATCCTTCAAAACCTCATCAAAAGGAACCAAAACATAATGATCCAACTCATGATAACTCAGAAAAAATAACATCTTCGATTGCCATCTTTTGAAGTCTTTCCCATTGAACTTTGCAGGCCTTTCAACATCGTTCTTACCCATTGTTATAGACAGAAAAGCAACTATTGTGTTAAGATTGTTGCAACTGTAACAATAAAACACTCAAAGAAAAATGTTAGAAGTAGAATTTCTGGAAGCTAAATAAACACTCAAATGGACAGCAAACAGAGGACAGAGTCACGTGTTGAACACGCTGTTCTTAACACAATAGTTGACCGGTACGCCTCAAGAATGAGTGATGCCTATACCCTGTGGTCAAGTCGTATCCAGGATAAAACTGCCCGTTGCAAGTATTGTTAGCACTACAATACTTGCCCACTCATACGAACTCAACAGCAAAGCACGGAAGAAAAGAAAAAGACCACACAGAGGGAGAAAGATGAAAAGAAGAGGATAGTAGATCTTCTGGACACAAATGAAAATGAAAGTTTCGAATTCTTTTTATAGGCAAACAGAAAGGGTGAAATCAATGCACATTAATGTGCGAATCAATACTGCATGCGAAATAATGCTGCCATGATGTCGACATAATTCTGTCATCAACATTCAAAAACCGGTAAGAAAATGTCGACATCCATGCAAATAAATCCGTTAAGAAAAATGTTTTTGGTAAGAGAATAAATTCACCCAGGTCACACACCCCCCATATTTAAGGCATAATTTATTTTGATTTTCAAAATGATTAGGAAATAAATCAAAAGAAATTTTTCCAAAAAGGAAAGTCTTGGTTGACCAAAGTCCATGGCGCAAGCAAGAGCTCGAGCCCTAAGCCCAAGCCCAAGCCCTTAGTGGAAACAAAAATATTTCGCCCCACCCATTCCATCCACATTGTTTTACTAACTATCCATAAAGGAATAGCTATATAGTGGAACTCCTCTTTAGTTATGCCCAATGTGGGACTAAAGGACCTATTTCATTCACTCATAGAAAATGAGTAAGAGCTCTTAGAGACCCAAAGGTCCTAAGTTCCGTTCCCACCAAGACCATAATATCAAAACATTAAAAACTCATTTTCTCCAACACTCACACGGAAGAGAAAATCCTTCCATTCTTGCTCTCAAGTAGAAGACCAATGGTAACCCCTAAATATAAAGAATTCTGGCACAATGGGCTTCTTGATCTTCACCAATTCGTGTAGGCAGTTGTAACAGTATTACGTGGAAATCTTTCTTCCGAGATTTTGGAGAACCACCTCAGGTTAAATCCACTCCCTTCCAGTAAACGTAAAGCCTCTGATGAACCAACTCAAGTAGAGATACATGTCTCTTTTCTTCTTGAATTCATTAACATATATTTCAGCATCCGTATGACTTGCTTGGTGTTTCAGGGTGAAAATCGTGTGAGACCTAGGTAAGATGGAGGTAAACTTGAGATCAGTTCCCAGGAGAGAGAGACTAGGTCAAAGAGGCTTGCAGGTGGCACCCGAATAGCTACAGTGGTCTTTAATTCTTTGAACGTACAAGTATGTACACGTTTTTCATTTGACCGGCTGAATTATCTAGATAACTTTGAACTAATCTGTTCAAATTCTTCCATCATTATAGTGCTCTGGGAGGATGAACACCTTTGCTAGACTCGCATTAGTTGCAAGTAACCTGAGTAACAACACATCCAAAATACGAGCGAAAGAAAGAGAAAAATCCGGTAACACTGAGTCGCTTTTGATTAATGAGAATGATAGACAAATAGACTCAAGATTTAGTAAATATGAAGGTAGCACTCCGTAGCATAATGATGACAGGTCCAACTCCCCAAGCAAGTCAGCAGATAGACAGGAAAGTTCCTTCACATATTCTCTTATCTTTGGCTTGCTTGTTTCTCCATGGGACGCTCAAATATGAAGCTCGTGTACTATTGCTATACCGACAGTTGGGTTTTGCGATTCGGGTCTTCTAATCTTGTTGAGATGATGTTAAACGAATGAAAGGATGATGCGGATATAATGTTGATCGGCGATGTTGAGGATGCCACCATGTTTCCTTCTCATGGGAATGAATATGTAGTCACTTTTCTTGGATCCTCTATTCAATGTGTCTCTTCTTTATCACGTGCTTGTTTGAGGGTTAGTATTATTTGGTGGGAGTATGCTAGCAGGAGCTCAAGCAGAAGGAGAAGGTCATACTGTTAGCAAGGTGTATTTATGGACCCATTACGAATTTCGACCGACACTGTAATATCCCTTCGAACTGGTGACCCCCCCTGGAGTTAATATTGTTGCTCTGTGTTGCTACATGTTGTTAGAGCATTGCTTGGTCGAACTCAAAAGTGTTGCTATATCAAGCTTGTTGTCAAATTTAGTTGTCAAAACTATATCTTGATTTCTAGTCTACAATTAGTTAAGTCTCTATCTAGGATAATGGAGTTGAGAAATGAGTCAGTTATCATTTGCGTTCTACCGTTTGAAGACGAAGATCAACCGAAGATTTTGGAGAACTTCATCAACAAAAGGTAAGTGAAGACTGAACCACCTATTTCTCAAGTTACATTCACTTTTCTATATTGAGACGATTATCGCATAACTAACACTAGTAGAAAAGTGACATTTAGTAACAGTTCAAGCTTTTATAAGGTAAAAATTCGTAAATTACCTGTTACTAAATGTTAGGTTGTTAAATAATGGTAACAATTTTTATAAGAACTGTTACATGATGTCATCTAGGTTGTATATTGTAACAGTTTATACAATAAGTATTACTATATACCCTTGTTACTGTAACAGATTTAATATGTTACCATAGTTGACATTATCGTGACATTTATTTAGACCAACTATTACCATATACTCATGTTACTGTAACACATTTAATATGTTACCGTAGTTGACATTATCATGACATTTTTTAGACCAACTGTTACCATATACCCATGTTACTGTAACAGATTTAATATGTCACCATAGTTAACCTTATCGTGAGATTTCTAAAAAAACAACTGTTACTATTTATCTACATAACTAGTTATCTGGAAATCCAATTCAAAATATTATCTAGTTTTAGACCGACATGTCACATAATTTACTTATTTGATTTAATTTCATGCACTATAGCTAGCCACGGATCACATGGATGGTTATCTAAGGTTTAATAGAAATTGAAATCTAATAAAAATAATAAACAAGTGGCACACGACGTGTGGAATTACTACAATATAAATGTGTTGTAGTTGGGCGGTGACAAATAAGGTTGTGGTGGAGGTCGACAGTTTATTGATTAATGAGAATAAGTATTTTAAATGGATAACAATAACCAAAAAAAAAGCATGGAATAGTGGTTCAAGAGTTATAGTTAGGTGTAATAGGTCTCAAGGTCGAATCCTGTGAAGAGTAATTTTATAGAATTTATATTTCAAGCTCAAGAAGCCCAACTCGTGGTTGTGGAATGGTGGCGGGCACGGTAGAGATGGTGGTGGCGGCGCTAGTGGTGGAGGTGGTGGTAGTTTCACTATAAATTGTTATTGTTACCTTTATGTTGTTCTTGATGACGATTTTAATAAAAACTGTTACGGTTACTCAAATAATAGCAACAGTTTTATGAAAAACAGTAACGATAGCAATTATTCAGTAACATATATTTAATAAACTGTTACTAAAAACTACTAACGCTGACAGTTTTAGAATTTATGAGTCACTTTTTAATAGTCATTCTGTAACGGGTTTTATAAACTTTACGTAACGGGGGATTTAGTAACACCGCATAAAAAACTAAAACTGTTATAGAAATAATACAATAACAGTTTTTAACTGTCCCCGAACATCATTTTTTTACTAGTGTAATTAGACTAGCTTGCATAGACAAGAATTTTGAGTTGAGAACTAATAATTTAGTTTACGAATTTCTTGAAATATAATGACTAAGCTTAATGAACATTTTTCCATACTTGATCAAATTCGGTGGAGAACAATTTATTGTTCGGAAACAAATCAAGATTCAAGTTCATCATTTGAAAATGGCCTGGAACAATGATAAGTGTCATTGTTGTTACTCAGGAATTTTCAAATTGATTTATAGAAATATATAACTACTGTATTCGGAATACAAGACAGTGTTATCAGTCTTACAAACTGAGAAAACTGTTATATGTCTGAAGTCGTATTACATGTATCCGTACACGTAGCGGAGTAGCTATATATCGACTTTCCTATTTGTGTGATATGCATATTCGTATGTACATCATGGGAAAATATGTTTGTTTCGTGGTACATATAGGTATGTATATTCGTATACAAACAATCGTGGAACTGTGGTAAGGGAATCGGGTTAATATAATCAAACCGGTATGCGCACCAAAACAGTTCTATGTTCCAGAAATAGTTTACTACCCAAACTGGTATATGCAAGTTGAATGTTCTGTGAACTCCAGAACCGTCAAAGGTCTAAGAGTTTGCAAACCGGTACATAAACTAAAAAGTTCTGTAGACTCTGGAATTTTGAGTTGGGTCAAAATTTGCAAACCGATACGTGAACTGAAAAGTTTTATAGAGTCTGAAACTTGGTAATTGCATAAGTGTGCAAATCGGTTTATGAAATGAAATTTTTTGTAGATTCCGGAACTCGGTAATTGCATATGAGTTTGCAAACCGGTCCGCGTACTATGACTCAGCCGATTCACGGACGGTTCAAGTAATTGTACCTTGTACATTTACAAACTATGTCAATCATGATTCAATTGTGATTAAATTATTTCTATGAAGTAATTTTTCATTTGATATTTTCTCTAATTAACACTAGACTCAATTGATCACATGATTGTGACTCATTATTAATGTCTTAGTGAAGATGAAAAAGGGTGTTAAGCTTTTAAGTTCAAATCAGCTATTTTCGGCTAAGCATGTTGAACATAGTCTTTATACACGGTTAGGTTACCGTTTACCTAACCGTATTGTATATCTTCTATATGTGATTAATATTCAAAGCTTTCATCTAACGGTGGATATTGTTTGCTTGGTTTCAAAGCTATCTTAGCTTAAGCCTAAAACAACCTAGGATTTGAAGTCTATATAAGGGGAACTCTTGGCAACTGGATCTTTGAATCCCGACACTACTTTTTGGTGTGTCCTAGTTGTATCTAGAGTCGTCCTCTCCAGAAACCCTTTTAGATTTTAGCGACTATAAAGACTTCACATGGATTTGTCAAGCCAGGTCCAGTTATCTTTTATCTTGATAACTTGAGTATCTTGATTGTTTGTAGAGTTTGCTCCAACGATCAAGATAGATAGTGATCAACAAAGTCTCTTCGTCTCATACTTTGTTGATTCCGCAAGTTTTATACTTTTGAGGTGAATAATAATCTAGGTTGCACTTTGGGTTGCATAAGTCCGTATTTTGAGGATAACCAGACTTTTGTCTAAGTTGTTATCGATTTCCATTACTTGGATCTATCATTTGATCTGATCATCCGTTTAAATTGTAAATCAGGAAATCAAATATATGCTTAATTTGTGGGAGACAAATTTCGTTTAAAGTCTTCAATTGAGGTGTAAGCAACTCTTAATTGTGGGTGACATCAGCTAAGGGAATCAATTCCGCAGAGTCTTGCGAGTTTCAAGAGGCGTAAGGAGCGTGACTGTACCTTAATCGGTGGATTTCCTTTTAGGGATCAACTACATTCCATACCGAAGTTAATTAGTAGTAGGCTAGTGTTTGTAGCGGTTTAATACGGTGTGGTGTTCAACCTGGACTACGTCCCGAGGTTTTTCTACATTTGTGGTTTCCTCGTTAACAAAATTTCTAGTGTCTGTGTTATTTCTTTTTTCGCATTATATTGTTTATCTTTATAATTGAAATTTCACAGGTTGTGCATTGATCAATTACAGTAGCTAGGTCCAACCTTGTTAGTTGGAAAAGACTTGATTAATCCTTGGACATTGGTCTTTGGTACCGTCCAAGAACTCTCTTTATAAGTTAGGTTCACGGATTCAATTCTGTAAATGTTTTAACAACAAGAGAGAGAGAGATAACTCTAGGCACTTTTCTCGATTGAATTTTTTACTCTCGGAGTTTGTTGAGTTTTTCCATACAGATTTCTTAAGAAAAAGTTGGTGGTATATCTTGGTACCTCTTGCGTTTTCAGTTGGTATCAGAGCAGGCAAACATGTTAAGACCTGAAAAGTTTGTGTTTGAAGCAATCTGAGGTTATGGACATAGACGAAATCTCGAAAAATGTGTCACCAGTAAAGATCATACCAAATCCCGAGTGTGTTTTAGAAACCATCGATGTTGATTTTGGTACTGATCCAAAGAAGATGGTCGATAAGCTCTGTCATGAGAAACACAGATTAAAATGAATTTTCGATGGACTTCGTTGCGAGATCTACATCAAAGATTACGATCTTCAAGAATCTTCTAAAAGGGAAAAGACTCTCCAGTACAAATTGGATGAAAAAATTCGAATTAATAAAGAGAAAGTTGTGGGTACTGGACATTCTATATCCGCTATCAACAAAACTCTTAGGATTTTGAATTCTGTTGGAAAAACTTCCGATCTATCTATGGATTCGATAAATTCTCTTAATTCATGTGTCATGAATTATCGTCAGTATGGAGATAAAAGAGGCTTAGGCTTTAATAAAACCATTCCGACTCAGAGTGATGCGAAGGAATCTCTTGGTGGTGCCACCCAAACTGTAGATTCTTGTATGTTTTCTAATGCTCTCGATCATTACCAACATACTTGTAAACTCTTTAGGAAAAAAATTAAAGGTTGCTAGTAATCTTAATAAGAAAGCTGGAAAACTTTTTCCTAACCTTATGGGTTCTGAAAAACTAAGAAATTCCTTCCCTAGGAACAATGATGTTAACATGCGAGCTTTTTCATTAAAGTCATCCTCACTTTTTCAAAGATGTTAGTATGAGAGCTTCAGACGGTTGGATAACATTTTGAGAGACAAACGTTACATCTGACCATCCCAGTCTCATTTTAGCGAAATACATCTGACGGATGCAAGAGTTGTAACCTATAATCATTATGAATATACACTAATTGGGTTATGTCATAATTAGGATCATAAATAAAAAATAAATTCAATTAAACAAAAATGATTAAGACTTTTGGCTTTAGTTATGTCATTATTCTATTTTTTCATTGTATTCTCCATCTACAAATAAATAAATGAATAACCAAATAATTTCTCAAAATTAACACTAGAAAATTTCAATTAAATCCACAAAATTAAATGAAAACTAAGTTATTCTCCGGTCACTAAGGATTGTGCATAAAAAACCAATTATAGAGAAAATTCATGATAACAAGTTTTTTTTCTTTTTTTTTTGTTCAATCATGCATCAAAAAGAAAAATAATTTACAAATCATTTATAAATAACAAAATCCTATAACATACCTAGAAACAAAGAAACAAATCAAAGCACAAAATTGTTTGTAAATGACCTTGGTGATATGAAGACGTTTGGTGCAAAGAATCACAACCAACATTTACATTCCTATGAATCAAACCCTTCAATTAATAAACATGTATAAAGAATCATAGTTACATAACGAGTTTTACATTTTTTTCTCCTCGACCACGTACACACCACAAATCGGACATATGAAATCACTAAATCGCCCTTTCCAAAAAAATAGTAGATATGAGATGAAATATCAAAGAATGGATTTAAAATCCATTCAGTTGATCTGCATCACCTGAGAATTTGAAGGGTCTCACTAACTTATCTGAAGTGAAAACCAAAGACGTAGTGGATATCCATGAATATTTGAGAGAATTTATTAGTTTTGAGAAAGTCAGTATTTTTAGGAGACAAACAATATATACTCACATATAATTTTGGGATGAAATATCGTATTTATTTTAAAACCTTCTGTGCGGACCTTTTTTTCTTCTTCTAATTTTTAACATTTTTATTTTGGAATGATCGGGAAAGCGGAAAGATAGGTAATTGTATGTACATGTACAGACCATCCTAATTAATCCAAAAATAATAATCATAAAATACTAATACGAAATGTGTGATATTCATCCTAACCAGATTTGAGGATATATTAGAGGCCAACTATATTTTCACTAGAAGCAATAACTAAATTAGATAAACCTTTTTTTAATCTTTTTTATCAAATATTAACACCATATTATATGTTATTTAGTTACGTTCAGGATTCATCATGATTAAAGATAAATGTTACAATGCGTGCCATTACGGCACGGGTTATTTCTAGTCCCATAAACATTTAATATGTATATCAGTTCGAGTGATCGTCAGTTCGAGTTTTACATTTCGACAAATTTGCCTTAACATGCTTCAAGTGATCATTAACACAGTTGTTGATTTTCTGTTTGTCTTACATGGGGTTAGTAAAATGAGACTTCAAATGACATCCAGAGAGCTTCCAAATTTAATGTTAGTCGATTGAGATTTTTGGAGAGTCTCCCAATGTCTCTTGTTATTGGTTAAAGACTTTTTTAAGTCATTAAAATTCTTTGAAACTCCAAGTTATTGGATTAGGATTTCATAAGAGTCACTCCAACAACCCTGTTATTCGAAGGAGAATTGAAAGTCATTGATTTGTTGTTTTCAGAGATTTGAAGAGACTTTTTAGGAAAATAGGCACGGTAGAAATCTCTCCTCAATAGATGATATTTTGGGAGACTTGGAAATTTGGATAATATTGTTATTTAATAGTAAGACCATTTTTTTCCTATTTTTTTTGTTTGAGTTGATGACCAGGGAACGAGTCATTTGTGCAGTAATCCAGCTGACATCATCTGAATATAATGGACATCTCCTCTCTCTTTTTTTAACAATGGCGAGATAGCATAGCAAATAAAATGTGGGATGAGTGGAATAAAGAGAATGAAAACTTAAACATATGATAATTAACAGTGAGATTTATTTTTCACAATGAACGCATATTTTACTAGGCGTCAGATTTATTTTAACGAAACACACATATTTTACTAGGTATCCATGGTACTTTTATTAATATTATAACATGCATTATCAAAAAATCGGTAGATTTTTGAACTTTTACTTAGATATTATGAATTTTTTGTCTCTATAGGTCACCGAGACTCTTTACAAATCTCATTTTTTGTCTATACAAGTCACAAAGACTCCCTAAAATACTCTTACAAACTCAATAGAAATCTCTAGATTTTCAGAGAATCTCCGGAAGCCACTTAAATAAAAAATCTATGGAAGTCTACAAAAGTCTTATTTGACTAACCCCTGTTAGTTTTTCTTGGTAGAGAGGGTTTTTCAGTCGAAAAAAATAAAGAAGATTTAAGACTCCAAGTGACTCAACAGTTATGTTATAGCATAGCTCGGTTGAACCCACCAAGCGTTGGTATGTCAAGTTTGGCTGTCATATTTTAGTGAGCCAAAACTCATTTAAGAGTCGCTTGATTATGTACTAGAGTCAACTTCGTATAAGTTAGCTTGAAAGTATTAGGATATGAGACATTACAAGTACTGTGAAGACTTGAAGAAGTGAAGAAGCAAGGAGCTACAACGGCAACATCATCCTTCCACTTGAGGTTAGTGATATTTGACTTGAACTGTTTCATTCCCTAACGTATCATTCAAGTCGTGTGATAGAATTTTAGATAGTGATAAATAGAGTTGTCATTCACTCGGACTCGATGGATTGATTTTAAAAATTAATAAACTAAACTAAAAGAAAAATATATACAAAATATTATCACAGGACGAAGAGAGTTACCGGGACTAGGATTTCGTTGGATTCATAACATAAGGTTCAATTTATTTATTCTCAACAATTAAAGCTCAATAAATAAAATTAAAATGGACTCTGATTTTGCCAAGGTAGATTCTCAAAAGATTAGTTGTAAATCCTAAGCATGATGTATCAAAACATTTAAGCTAAGCATACCTCATCAAATTAAATGACAACCAATTAATTCAAATCATACTTCAATTAAAATTAATGCAAAAGTCTTAAAAAGAATTAAATAATTTTACCCATATATGAAATTCGTCTTCCTCCGTCGTCCCAGTGTTGGGGTTTAGCTCATCATGTTGGAAACACGCTCAGAGTATGATTTCATTGCTCAGAAGGTGTTCACAATAATAAAATGGGAGAAAAAAAATTAAAACCGGGTTTGTAACAGCTATATTTGTTACAAACCGAAATGTTACAGAGAATGATAAAAATGAAGTGTCGCAGGTACTGTAGCAATACGACTATCTTTTATGGTCTTATGTTCTTCGTGTTCTTCTTCACCAGCAGAACTGGTTCATCTCTGCAACTCTGATTTCTCCCCCAATTTCATCCCCTAACTCTCCATAATCTCTTCTATTGCTCCTCAACAGTTTATATAGCCTCACAGCACCGAAATATCTCGTCATAACTCTATATAATTCTCCATTTACTCGGCAGTAAAGAATATCTCCTTGGGAATATTTTCTTCCCTTTCTTCTCTTCTCACGCTGTCAAACAGTGCTGAAACTTCCTTACTTAACTCCTTCACGTCTCTGCAGCGACCAAGCACTTTCCAAACATGAGCAACACACGAATTAGAGTCCCAGCAACACACGAAATTCATAGCAAATCCCGTGAAAAACTTTCCCACGAACGTGTTGCTCTGTTTGCTTCAGTCCCACGATGCAACCAACTCTAACCGAAACCATCGACCATACCATCCCTGTTTGGTCCAAACAGGCCCAAAGAAACCAAATACAATGCTCGAGTATCATTCCAACGTGACCAAAATCTTAACAGAGTTTCCGGAGGAAGAAAACCCGGGAAAATGTTCAACCCTTATGTCCACCGTTCTAGCCAATTCTGGTATAAACGACGACCATTACTATCTCTATTGGATCAAAATAGACAAACCCAATGAGTTTCAGCCCTTGAATCTCCTTAGAACGCAATCAAAACTTCAACCTTAATTCTGCATGCGTCTGCACTATCTCCCGCCAATTTTGAAATTTGAAATGAAGAAGAAGAAGTGCTGTGATCCAAAACACGGGCGCCTTTAACATCAAGGGGTGCCAGGGGTGCCCTTATCCAAAATGAGGGTGCCTTTAGAACTTTTCTCCGGGGGCCCAAGTAGCACTTTTTGAGAAACTTTTTCCACACAAGTGTATTTCTCAAAAAACACCTACTCAAACATAAAAACACCATAATAAGTAGAAAATCAAGCACTAACAATAGAGACAATGAGGACAATTCCGACACAAAAATGTGTCTATCATCGTGCATATTGAAAACAAAACTGCGAAGCATGAATGATTATACTCTAGTTAGACATAGTATTAAGGAGTACAATACGAGGTTTATTGCTTAAGCATTAAACTTTGCAGATAAGACATCGACATAATCATTTGAATGCTATTGTGATTATGTATGGGTATAAGGTGAAGATTTCATCATAAGAAACAATGTTTTACAATTGTTTTAAGGAAGTAAATTCATGAACTTGTTTTGTGAATCGAAAGAGAAATCGCCAGGCATTATTGGTATTGTTATTCATTGCATATCTTTTGAACTACCAATATGTGTGATTAGTATAACTTCTCATGACTTGTTTATGTTCTTGGTAAAACTATTCACAAAGGCATGACTTTTGTATTGGTATGACTTTTATTAGTGAAATCGATCTTAAGTAATCACCTGAGATGGTATGATCGATTTTGTGTTATTGGTATGACCTACTATGGGTAAAGGGGAATCGATCCTAGTAAGAGGTGCAAACTATCACAAAGGGGAATCGATCCTTGTATGAGGTGCAACAAGTTTTTAGCATAAAGGGGAGTCGATCCTATAGACAAGTGCAACACATTTTTAGGCAAAGGGGAACCGATCCTATGGACATGTGCAACAAGTACAAGTTAGATACCATATATATGTGGGGAACCAATCCTAGCACCTAGTCAACCGAATTTTGGAAAGCTAGTGCGACTATGCACAATACTCACATGGAGGTAGAACCGAAACTTGTTTTGGTAGAACCGTTAAATCCGTGATTTGTGATTGAGTGTTCTTGATCAATCACATAATTACTGAAAGTCAGATGAACCATTCTAAACTTGTTTTGAAGTGTGGAAAATCGGTTTCAAGATTGTAAGTATGAAAGAGGAGTTCCAAAGTAAGGATGTCGACATACTTTGAACATGTGCAGTAACGCTAATATTTAATTGTTCAAAGTTATTCCTTAATAGCTAAAAGAAAAAAATCCCAGATTGAATAAAATAAATTGAGTATCTTTTATTTAAGGTTTTTAATTTTATTTTAGGAAAATGAAAATTAGTAATGTGCATTTACTAGTTGGAGATTTTCCAAGAGATTTTCGGTCATTATTTTGGACAGAGCATTTCCAGGAATTATGGAAACCGAATCTGAAATATATTGCATATGTTGAGAATATTTTCGGTTTTGGAAATTCCTTGGTGTCGAAACTTCCTTGGTCTATAAATATGAAAGTTTGCATTTCGAGCAAACTAATCCTCGTACAACAAGAACTATCTCAGTTGTGCTGCTACTGGTGAAGCAGCCTATTCGGAGAGGAGAGCAACCTAATTAGGCGTAATCTCTTACGATAACTCAGTTTAAAGTCTTCTTTGGGATTGAGAAGATCTATTAGTACCGTTGGTGGGAAACTGGATAATTGCGGCTTATCTTTTGTTTTCGATTGATTTGATTGACTAACGTTGTTGAACTTTGATTGCACCTAGTATGTTTATGTTTGAAAATCTTCTCTTCTGATATAAGATTCACTCAAACTAGATCGAAGTTTCAACGGGGATCTTTAGACTGTTTGTAGATCTAAAGACGTCTTGTGATAATCCATTGTTAACAGACTCCGATCTGTGCGTGATTGATCACAAGAGATTCAAGTTGATTGTTTGCGGGTGTTTATTGAAGATCTAAGAAGACTTTGAAGACAAAGAAGACTTTGAAGATTTCTGATTTGGGATTCATAATATTTGGTGTGCACAATACATGTTTTGGTAAAAGAGGATCCAACTATAATCGGTTTCTCCTTGTGGTAGATTAGATTGATTAGTTGTGTAGATCGACATCAATACAATTCTTTGTGATTAAAAGTATTGATTGAAAAATCTTAACAATACTTCGGTAGTGAATAATAAGATAGATCTTAGAACCTGACGAAGGAGTTTATTGAGATAAACAGAAGAGCCTTTGTCGAACTCATATCACTTGATTGAAGAGAGTTGTTACCAAACATATTTGTTGTTCCTTTACTGTTTGGAATACGAACCAAAGGAATTGTTCTAAGTATGTGACTTATTACAGATCGGAGGCGTGGGAATACAGACGGAACTAGGTGAACTATAGGTTTAGTTGCTTGGTCTCAACTATACGAAGTTGGTTTGATTTTGTATTGCGGCTTAATCCTGAGAGTATTTAATTCTGGACAAGGTCCCTTGGTTTTTCAGCATTTGCGGTCTCCTCGTTAACAAAATCTTTCTTTTTCATTTACTTTTATTTTCCGCAATTATAATTACTGTTATTATAATTTAAAGTAAATTATACAAACGTTAATTCCTATTTACTTGATAAGAAATCCTATTGTGTTTGGTTAAGTCCTAACATTTTATCAAGTTGTTTGCGGGTGAAAACCGTTTCTACTGATTTTGGTAATTTTGGGTATGTGAATGAGAAACGAGTCTAGACCCTAAACAATGCACTGCACGGGAGTACTTTCTATTCAAGAGATGAATCTGTACAATCCTAGCCTAAACCAAGAAATGGTCGTTCCATTGCTTCGGTCACAAAGTGAATGAGAAGGGTTGGTCTTAGGGAGGGAAGCGAAGAAAGTGTTGAGACCTGAATCGTTGATTCTGAAGGTGTGGTTGTTTTTGACTGGTATCTGAAAGTAGAGATGGCTAGCAAAAAGGAAAGCTACCAGGTGATTTCTAGATACTGAATTGTTGCCGACCAAAACTCGTTGTTTGGTGAAAATAGGTGAAGCCTATTTATACAAGTCATATTGAAACGTACCCTGGTCTCGTAGGAAGTGAAAACGATTGAGTGGTGGAAGAAAAGAGTAACGTGTAACCGTCAGACGTTATGCTTCCATGATGAAGGAAGTGAATTTGTGTAACCGTCATACATTATGCTTCCATGATGAAGGAAATAAATTTGTTTACACCGTTACTTTTCATCGCCTCTAATTGTCCCGCTTCATGACACTTTCTTGTAACGGGCGCATTGCACGCCGCACGCTGTAAACCGCCAGCCTAATACCCTGGTGAGCATCCCCCAGTTTGTGAGATGTTTGATGTCTCGAGTGTTTTCATGGAAAACATGTAGCAATTCGCTACTCATGGAAAGTCAAAGTCAAGGGACTTACCGCAGGAAAATAACATGTAATGTTGTTAGGCTCGTTTTGGCTGGTCGCCTAAAACTTGTCAAAAGTTTGTCAGTTCGGTAGCGAACTTCAATGGCTGAGATCACATCTCATGAAGGAGGGTAGCCGTCGATTATGGCTACCTTGTGTTGGCGCCTGACAATGACGCGGTGGCGTTTTGGTATACGCCAGTGGAAATGTGGCATGGCTGGCATGGCTCGTGCATGCTAGTGGAACGGTGGAGAAAGTGGCGCCTGGCATAGCCATAAACACTAGATTTAGGTGGCTGGTCGCCTGAAACTTGCCACAAGTCTGTCAGTTCGGTGGAGACCTTGGACAGCTGAGATTGCATCTCATGAGGAAGTATGGGCATCGATTATGGCCTCATCTTGTTGTATAGCGAAGTGGCGCCATTGGCATAGTGGCGCCTGGTAGGGCCATGGCATAACGGCATGCTAGTGGGGTAGCCGTGGCATAGCGACATGCCAATGGTGTAGCCATGACATAGCAGCATGCTAGTAGCCGTGTCATAGCATCATGCTAGTAGCCGTGGCATAGCGGCATTCCAATGGTGTAGCCGTGGCATGGAAGCATGCTAGTAGCCGTGGCATAGCGGCATGTCAGTGGCGTTGTAACATGTCCAAAGCCAAGATTTGGCTATGTGGCCAAAGTTAGGGCTTGGCGGCATGGCCAAGGTTTGGCACCGTGGTGTTGGACCCACATGTGGCGTGGAAACATTGCCCAAATCAGGGTTTGGCATGTCGAAACCCTAATTAGTGCGTGTGGCATGCGTCCGCGGCATGGCGATACTTTTGTGCAAATGGCGCCATAGCTACGCCAAAGGAGTTATGGCAAGGCCATAGTATGGAAACGGCCACAGGAGTAGGGATTGTCATGGGTGGATATGATATGGCGCCAACCCTTGGGTTTCCTGGGTCCCACACGTCTCATGGCATGTTGTGGGGTCGAAGTGGCATAATTTGTGCCACGAATGGAAATTAGGGCTTTGGTTAATGCATAGGCGTGCTTATGACCAGAAAACCCTAATCTTAATCTTTTCATGGCGTTGGCCATGAACAGGAGGTAGGTTAGCACATAGGACACTATTTATGGCATACTGCCATGAAGTGGCACGTTTGACATGTTACTGCGGTAGAGTGGCATGTTGGCATGCCGATCAATATGTTGTTGTGGCAGGGAGCGTTTGGCTTGCCAGTTAGTATGGTGGCGTGGCAGGGTGCGTTTGGCTTTTAACGTATGGTGGCAAGTTTAGAGCGACTTGATTGGCAAAGAAAAGGGGCCGGCCAAACATAAGGCGCGGCTACACCTTTAGTGATTGTATTGCATTTAAGGTGACCCGATTGGTCTGTAGTAAGGAGAGGGGACGGCCAAGCATGGGCGTGGCTACACTTCTGGTGTGAGTGTGACGGCTTTAGAGCAACCTGATTGGTCGATGGGAGATGGGGCCGACAAGCATGGGCCCATCCGTAACTTATGTGCGTATGGCGGGTTTAAAGCGACCTGATTGGTCGAGGGAAATAGGGACGGTTTTAGGATGGGGTGTGGCCAATGGAAAGTGTCGCCAAGGTATGGACACGCCTTCCTTTGATGCTGCGGCTCCCTGTTTTATGACTCTGGGAAAGGTTTTGCACCTACTGATCTATGGCGGATTAATTACCTAGTTTTCCTAGGCTTACTTTCGACAAGCAAGGTCTGGTATACTGCGCAAGGCGCAAAGTAATTGATTGAATTCTATGTGTTGACACAGAGTTCTTTAAGTTCATAGCCAGAGAGCAGCATTCTTTCTGATTGAATACCTTATGCAAAGACCTTATCCTTGATATTTGGAAATTTGTGCTACTCTGCTGCGAGTGAACACAAATTTTCATGCCATATCAACATTATGGGTTCAGCCGGGGAATATAACATAGAAAGCATTCAAAGAAACTTATATTAAGTGAATATGGGCAAGGCGCCGAAATTTACAGAACATCTGGGATGGTTTCTACATGCGCCAGTCTGGATAAATTACATGTAAATATATTGAATGGCTCAATAAGTATGTCAGCGGAGAGGTTAACACTCATGGTTTCGTTTCCTTACAGAGTGACGTCACATCAGATGCAAGGTTTTACGATTTTAAGCCTAAGCTAAAAATCACCATCGACATTAAGTCCCCTGCTTAGCACGTAACAACGGCATTGTTGCGGGGTAAGCATGAGATAGTGACAGACAAGTATAAAATCTAAACGACAAGTCATGAAGAGATTGTCAGGAGGATTTGGCTAACCTTTTTCAAGAGGCATGAAGAATCTGTAATCCTTGAATTGGTGGCTTTGCATAAATTTGGCTCGGCCATGGGGGGTTGTCATCAGCGCTGCAACTTTGGCTACTGATCGGCAGAGGTGACGCTTCAACTTGGTCCGTGGAAAGGTGAATGGCGGCGACTAGCTAAGTTACGGAAGTGCGGATATGTCGCTGCTTTGAATGGCCGGGATGGCGCTACCTTGGCTGGTGAAGATGGCACTACTTTGCACGACTAAGATGGCGCTGCTTTGGCTGGTGAAGATGGTGCTGCCTTGCACGGCTAAGATGGCACTGCTTTGGCTGTGGAGCGAGTGAGGATGGTTCCATGGAGTGTTGGCGCTGGCTTGCTTGGTACGCGGACTTTGGCACGGGTGTGGTGTTGCTGGATTGGACGCGGAACGACAGAGATGGCTATTGGCTTAGACGCTGCTGTTGGCGTTGGCTTGGCATGGGCGTGGCGCTGGCTTGGCTTGTCTTGGGTGTGGCGCTGGATTGGCTTGGATTGGTCGTGGCGCTGTTGGGGTTGGCTTGGCCGTGGCCTGTTGGTGCCATGGAGCGTTGTCAGCGCGGGCCCTGTTGCTTTTTTCCGTGTGTAACCTAAACGAGAAGCCTTCCTCTATTCGAACTTCAAAAGTGTTGTGCCTATAAAAGGCGCTACATATCTTCTTCATCCCGTATTACTAGTTTTGTTTCCACGCCTTGTGTTAGCGGCAAAGCAGTAACAACAAAGAAGGCGAGCATATTCCAGGTATGTATTCCAACGTTTCTTCTTTTGCTTTCTCTTCTGTATTGGTGTAAACCCTAGCCATAGGTACATCTTCCATAAATTTGTAGAAATACTTCAGTATGAATGATTCTTCTTTTCCAGTAGCACCGCAGTAATGTTAGCCACCGCATTAGTAACAATGAAAACAATCATTATACAAAGTAGGGATGCACAGACGGGTGGCTTCCGTTAACTCCTCTCCCATGAAAACCTAGATTTAGGGTTTTCCTTTTCCTTTGTGATCATGAGCACAATTTCCATGGTGGGATGCACTCTTCCTTTTGGACAAGAGCATGCTTCCTGCTGCAAGACGCGGTTTTCGCTAAGGGCATGTTTTCCGCGGAAAAATATGGCTTGTTGAAGCGAGCATCAGTCCCCACTCCTTTGGTTATGCGTGCTTCTCTTGGCCACGCGTGTTTCTGACTTATGGTTAAACAAATTTTCGGTAGGAAAACTTGTCGTGGATTTTTTTTGTACTCGATTCTGACAAAGCTTTCATGCACGTCTTTCTCAAAGTAGTGACTTTTCTCCATTTTTTGCTCCATTGTAGTTAAGCAACATAAAGGGATTTTGTTAGGATGTCACCTGAAAGCGGTCTCACTGTAGCGTCGAAAAATGCTAGCGTCTCCAAACCAAATATGGATGACGAGTTCTTCACAATGTCTTCCAAAATTAGGAGGAAATATCCCAAATATGTCACGATCATATTGACCGGTTCCGAAAATGAGGGAGACGTCCAATCGGTTCGGCCAGGGCGCGTAATGCGGTTTTGTCTTCAGAGAAAAGAGTATCTCGCTCCTCCTATTGATTTCAAGATCTGTCAAAGTCCATTGCAGTCTTTTGATAAATGGATGCAATTCATGATAAGTCAAGATTGCGTGAAGGCCAATCTGTACAAGGCGCAAATCATCAATGCTGTCATGGCTTCTGCAACACTTCGAATCAGTAAAGACATTGCGGGCTTGATTACTTTCATCTCCAGATGGTGTCCGGATAGTCACACGACCATATGTAAGTGTGGTAAAATGACCATTTCTTTGGAGAGCGTATCCATCTTGTTGAATCTTCCAATAACAAGGAATCTTAACATCATCTTGTCTGATGAAGAAGAAAAAATGCGTACCATCCTCATCAAGAAGTCTGCAGGGTTCGTTCGGAAGGAAATGAGAAAAAAATGCTTCTATAACTGGTGGGTGTCTGAATGGTTCATGGGTGAATCAGAGTCAAATCAGGAGCTGAGTAGTACGCTCCATGTTGCGGCATTTTTGTCTCTCTGGCTATCCAGAGACATTTTTGATGATGGCTCTGGAAATAAGGAGATAAGAAAGGAACTCATCAAATTTGCCATCAAATTGGCGAAAGGTGTCATTCTCCCCATTGGTGGCTTGTTTCTTGGCTCTTTGTACAACCATCTGGATCATCTGGCCGCAGACATGCACACTTCCAATGGTTATATGAAAGTAGACTCGTACGTCCATGTTGCTTTCCTCTAAGCGTGGATGTGGGAGCACTTCAAAAGTTATGCTCCTAACCCGCTGGATTCATTTCCCGAATCCTATGGCGGCTCTTGGTACTTTGTTGGTTGAATAGGCGTCCGAAAGATGGATCAAATCTCATTGACTTCCTCAACAACGCGTACGCAGTTAACTTTCGTCTTTGGGATCCGGTCCATGCATCCATAGTTCAGGCGAACACTTTTGCCTCTGCCCCAAACACGACTTTGATTTCTACTAAAAAGAATATAACTGTTGGAGAAATCATATTCATGCAAAGCTGCATTCCCGGACACGTGCCATCTTTTTTCCGAGGATCTTATGAGGCCGTTACTTATAACATTGACAGGGATGCTCGACATATGGTCTTTGACCAAGGAGTCCCATTTCTTCGTCAGTTGGCGGCTCCAGAAGAATTGCTGTCAGCTGCTCTTGATGCCAGTGTCCTTGCACCGGGTAAAAGTCTCCCTTTCCTTCTTTCAGAATGAAATCCAGCGACTACCTTTAGATATAACATATTTTGGCAGGATGAGTTTCTTGCCATCCAACGAAGTGGTGAAAGATCCTCGTGGCAAGCCTTCCCCTGCGATCTTGGAGAAACACCCATTATTGAGGGAGCTTCCCACAGTTAAGCGGAAATCTCTTAGCCCAGACATGAACAGTCCTCAAAAAAAGGAGCGTAGGTCGATAAATTGTGCAGGCGGCTTCCAATCGGGTTCAACAGCTCTTGTGACTTTTAGTTCTTTCAACATGCAAGTACGCATGATCTTCTTACTGGTTTGGTTGAATTGCATAAATTCTCCCTTTTGCTGCTGAACATCTGCTCTTCTTTTAACTCAGGTTCTCGATAACTCGAACGTCTTCGCCAGACTTTCCCAGGTTCAGAAAATGGCGCCTCTCGAGGAAGGGGCCGGCGACACTGAGTCTCTTGAAGATGGGGAAGAAGCTGGAGAGGAGGAAAGCTCAAGATCCGGCAGAAATGAGAAGAGCACCTCTGAATGTAGCAATGAGTCTTCTTCCAGTGAGCCCTCAGACGAGTCGGTGAGTTTTCCACGTGTTTTTTTTTCTTGAGCTGTTTATTTGGAATAAATGCTCAATCGATAACATTGCAGGAAGGAAACATTATTGGAGATACCTGAGAGAGAGAATCATCACAGTGATGATATAACATCATCTCCAATCATGGAAGCTATACCCGCTGGTAATCTGGAGATGAAGGTTGATCGTCCTAGAGAGGTTGTTATGCTTCAAACGGCGAATAACGCATCTGTAGATGCTGGTTCAATTGTTACCAAAGAAACCTTGTTGGTTGCGGGTTCGGCTGCAGGCGCCGCTTTCGTCCCTCAATTATTGACTCCTTATGAAGATCATGTGCTGATTGGAGGTTTCAGTGTACCAGTTAAGTATGAGGCATTGTATACCAAGATATGGAAAAGGCATGGACATATTTCCACATCCAAAAAGATCACTAGCCGATTTGCGCTGGTCAAGCGCGTGGATGAAGCTTTATCTTCGATTCATGATATGTGCAATGTGACTAGCCATACTGTTTCTGGAGACGTAGTCTCAAGCTGGGAGTTTCACCGAGATATGTGCGTAGAATTTGAGTTCAACGTCTCTTGGCTCTGTGAAGGTTTTTCCGAGATCCAAAAGTTTCAGGATGAAGCGATCGGAGGTCCCTCTGCGGATGTGATCAACCAACAGGAAGCAGAAGTCGAAAGGTTATCTCAGGAGTTGAAGCTGAAACAGGTGGCTCTTCAAAGCGTGAAGGATGCTTTCCCCAAGAAGGGCAAACCATTGCTGAATGATTTTCCTTTAATATCTCTTGTCTTCTGAACTTCCTTTTCTTAGGTTTTTTTTTTTTGAAAGGAAAAAAAAACGCCTAATTTATGGTTTGATTTTCTGGTTTTTTGGATGGATAGATAACTGCTACATATGAGGGTTTTGGATTATTCTTTGGAATGAATTATTTTAGAATAATATCGTTTTGATTATGACTGTGAGTAACGCAAATATCCCAGGAGAGCCATGAAACCATGAATGTTGTATGACAGCGGAAGGTATGGGATGAAATTTGGGAATAACATGGTTATCGGTTTCCATTGTAATTGTGAAAACCCAAACAATAAATCGTGTAAAAATTGTCTGGCAAAACTTACTCGGTTTAGGGTCTTCCACCAAAGTTGAACCATTAGGGAGTAAATCCGAGTCTTTATGTGATGCCCTCGTTGCCGTGAGAAGTATCCAGTCATTATTTATTGTCTGCGGAACGTCTTTATGTCGATCCGCGGTAAGGCGGAGAATCTCTAGTCCCCAAACGTAATTCTCCTGAATCCTTCTTTCCTTGTTGATGCGCTTCAAAGCATTGCATTCACTGGTAGGATGATGGAATTGAGAGTCGAATTTGTAACCGAGAGATTAATCTCTAATTGTGGTCGCCAATTGTTTGTGGATGAAAACTGTTTCTGCTGATTTTGGTAATTTTAGGTGTGTGAATGAGAAACGAGTCTAGACCCTAAAAAATGCACTGCACGGGAGTACTTTTGATTCGAGATATCAATATGTACAATCCTAGCCTAAACCAAGAAATGGTCGTTCCAGGCTTGCTTCAGACACAAAGTGAAGGATAAGGGTTGGTCTTAGGGAGGGAAGCGAAGAAAGTGCTGAGACCAGAATCGTTGATTCTGAAAGTGTGGTTGTTTATGACTGGTATCTGAAAGTAGAGCTGGCTGGCAAAAAGGAAAGCTACCAGGTGATTTCTAGATACTGTATTGTTGCCGACCAAAACTCGTTGTTTGGTGGAAATAGGTGAAGCCTATTTATACAAGTCATATTGAAACATACCCTGGTCTCATAGGAAGTGGAAACGATTGAGTGGTGGAAGAAAACAGTAACGTGTAACCGTCAGACGTTATGCTTCCATGATGAAGGAAGTGAATTTGTGTAACCGTCATACATTATGCTTCCATGACGAAGGAAATAAATTTGTTTATACCGTTACTTTTCACCGCCATTAATTATCCCGCTTCATGACACTTTCTTGTAACGGGCGCATTGCACGCCGCACGCTGTAAACCGCCAGTTTAATACCCTAATGTGCACCCCCCCAGTTTGTGACATGTTTGATGTCTCGCGTGTTTTCATGGAAAACATGTAAAAATTCGCTACGCGTGGCAATTCAAAGTCAAGGGACTTACCGCAGGAAAATAGCATGTAATGCTATTAGGCTCGTTTTGGCTGGTCTCCTAAAACTTGCCACAGGCTTGTCAGTTCGGTGACGAACTTTGATGGCTGAGATCACATCTCATGAAGGAGGGTAGCCGTCGATTATGACTACCTTGTGTTGGCGCCTGACAGTAGCGCGGTGGCGTTTTGGTATACGCCAGTGGAAATGTGGCATGGATCGTGCATGCCAGTGGCACGGTGGTGCAAGTGGCGCCTGGCGTAGCCATGGCCACTAGATTTAGGCAGCTGGTCGCCTGAAACTTTCCACAAGTCTGTCAGTTCGGTGGCGAACTTGGACAGCTGAGATTCCATCTCATGAGGAAGGATGTCGATTGATTATGGCCGCATATTGTTGTATAGCGAAGTGGCTCCATTGTCATAGTGGCGCCTGGTAGATCCATGGCATAGCGGCATGCCAGTGGTGTATCCATGGCATAACGACATTCCATTGGCGTAGCCGTGGCATAGCGGCGTGCCAATGGTGTAGCCGTGGCATAGAAGCATGATAGTAGCCGTGAAATAAAGGCATGCCAATGGTGTAGCCGTGGCATAGCAGCATGCTAGTAGCCGTGGCATAGCGGCATGCCAGTGGCGTTTTAGCATGTCCAAAGCATGATTTGGCTCTGTGGCCAAAGTTAGGGCTTGGCGGCATGGCCAAGGTTTGGTGTCGTGGTGTTGGACCCACATGTGGCGTGGAAACATTGCCCAAATTAGGGTTTGGCATGTCAAAACCCTAATTAGTGCGTGTGGTATGCGTCAGCGGCATGACGATACTTTTGTGCAAATGGCTCCATAACTATGCCAAAGGAGTTATGGCAAGACCATAGTGTGGAAACGGCCACAGGAGTAGGGATTTCCCTGGGTAGCTATGATATGGCACCAACCCTAGGATTTCCTGGGTCCCACACGGCTCGTGGCATGTTGTGGGGTCGAAGTGGCATAATTTGTACCACGACTGGAAATTAGGGCTTTGGTTAATGCATAGGCGTGCTTTTGACCAGAAAACCCTAATATTATGCTTTTCACGGCGTCGGCCACGAACAGGAGGTAGGTTAGCACATAGGGCGCTATTTATGGCATGTTGGCATGCCGATCAATATGTTGTTGTGGCAGGGTGCGTTTGGCTTTCCAGTTAGTATGGTAGCGCGACAAGGTGCGTTTGGACTTTAACGTATGGTGGCATGTTTAGAGCGACTTGATTTTCCAATAAAAGGGTCCGGCCAAACATAAGGCGCGTCCACATCTTTAATGCTTGTGGCGCATTTAAAGTGACCCGATTGGTCGGTAGGAAGGAGAGGGGCCGGCCAAGCATGAGCGTGGATATACTTCTGGTGTGAGTGTGACGGCTTTAGAGCAACCTGATTGGTCGATGGGAGATGGGGCCGGTAAGCATGGACCCAGCCACAACTTATGTGCGTGTGGCGGGTTTAAAGCGACCTGATTGGTCGAGGGACATAAGGCCGGTTTTAGGATGGGGCGTGGCCAATGGCAAGTGGCGCCAAGGCATGGACACGCCTTCCTTTGATGCCGCGGCTCCCTGTTTTCTGACTCTGGGCAAGGTTTTGCACCTACTGATCCATGGCGGATTAATTACCTAGTTTTCCTAGGCTTACTTTCGAAAAACAAGGTCTGGTATACTGCGCAAGGTGTAAAAGTAATTGATTGAATTCTATGTGTTGACACAGAGTTCTTTAAGTTCATAGCCAGAGAGCAGCATGCTTTCTGATTGAATACCTTATGCAAAGACCTTATCCTTGATATTTGGAAATTTGTGCTACTCTGCTGCGAGTGAATACAAATTGTCATGCCATATCAACATTAAGGGTTCAGCCGGGGAACATAACATATAAAGCATTCAAAGAAACTAATATTAAGTGAATATGGGCAAGGCGCCGAAATTTACAGAACATCTCGGATGGTTGCTACATGCGCTAGTCTGGATAAATTTCATATAAATATATTGAATGGCTCAATAAGTATGTCAGCGAAGAGGTTAACACTCATGGCTCCGTTTCCTTACAGAGTGACGTCACATCAGATGCAAGATTTTACGATTTTAACCCTAAGCTAAAAACCACCATCAACACAAATAAACATACTTCGTTGTTGTATTGTCTCGATCTCATGTCCATAGACGATTACACGAAGTGTGAACCGATTTGTTGTATTGTCTCGACTCAGTCCGTAGACAATCACTTTCGGAGAAAGGACTTATAGGTGGAAAAGTTTTAGATTGAGGTATATTTTGGTACCCTCGTCTTTTCAAGTTAAAAAATTCCACCCAATAGGATGGACCAAACTAAATAAACCAATAACAAAAGGAGGTCTTGGCATAAGAAAAAATAGTCACCACAATAAAGCCTTATTCATAAAGAATCTAGAACATGCACGACCAACCTAATTCCATTTTCTCCAGATTATATAATGAGAAATATCTACAAAATCAACCAATATTCAAGGAAAACACTCAAATTCCTTCCTCTTCCAGCCCACAATGGAAACAAATGGCATCTCTCATACCTACATTACAAAAAATCATTTTTCATCGTATCAAAAATGGTCTAGACACACCTATCCAAGCAAATTGGTTACCTCACTATCAAAACCTAAACCCGGACCAATGCTACCCAATCCAATAAGTTTCTGATCTCATTGACCCCATCACCAATAATTGGAATTATGAACAACTGAATCACTTCCCACCTACTGCTATCCAAAACATAATAAACATCCACCTTCCCCCAGACATGCCTCAGGATAAAATCCTTTGGCCACACTCAAAATCTGGAAAATACACTACTGCCACCGGATACAATTGTTTAATACAACAAGAGGACACCCAACACCACATAAACCCCATACCACCACTAAATTCTTGTGGAACTTACCTTGTCCACCAAAAATCCATCTTTTCTTGTGGAAAGATATAAATGAAGGTCTCCCGAATTTCTCTATTCTACACCGCATCAACATCACAAATTCCAACCAATGCCCTCGTTACAACGCCGAACCAGAAACAGCGGAGCACATGCTTATTCACTGCCCAATACCAGCAGCATCCTATTATCTCGTCTATCAACAAACCAAACCAACATCAACTCCTATATCACTATAAATAATCAAACAACCATTACCCAAATTCTGCAAGACGATAGCCATGCCCCCTATATATCAGCTTGCTGTTTTCTCTTCTGGAACATTTGGATGTCCATAAATGATTTAGTTTTCAAACAACACCATACAACCCCAAACAACACCTTGGCACTTACCCTGCAACAACAACAAGAGTTCCAATGGGAAAAAAAAAGTTTTACCCCCAACTTTACCTGGGGATACACCAGCCAGAGCCCCCCCAACAAATATCAGAGCAACAACAACGATATTAGCAGGATGGGTTAGACCAGAATATGATTGGCTAAAGATCAACACAGATGGGGCTTCTAGAAGACATCCGGGAATGGCGGGAGCATGTTTTATTTGCAGGGATTCGACGGTTCAAACTGTGATGGCTCTAGCACAACCACTAGGTATAACACGACGCTAATAGCTGAAACGTGGGCGATTCTGCTAGCTTCAAGGACGACAATGCAGAAACAATGGCCAAAAGTGATCTTTGAGACAAATTCAGAAAATTTGATGCACTTCATTAAAAAAGAACTTGAAGCTCCGTGGTATGTTACATAAATGATTACAGAAATAAAACAAATAATGTGACAAATTCCTCACTGCAAAATACAACACAACTATAGAGAAGAGAATCAAGCAGCAGATGGTTTGGCAAACTATGCGGCAGACAGAAGTCAAGCAGAAAACTTATAAACATCAGTCTGGGACCAGACTATCCCACAATTTATTAGCCAAATTCTATTTAATGATTCTGTGGATATAAAATACCCACGTGTAATAGCACTTTAGTACGTTCTTTCTGTTTTTCTCATGCTTCAGAAAAGAAAAAAAAGACTCCAAGTGATCAATTACAGTTTGACCCTTTTACTAATACAAATTTCAAATTTACAATGAGTATTTGCATCCACAACCTATTAAAATTACACAAATCTCACGCCGCTTCTTACTAATATTCAAATTGTAGCGGGTGCAAGAAAAATCGCCTTATTTAAAGGGCAAATGAAATTAAATACAAGGACGTAACGAAAAAGTAAATAAAAAAGAAAAACGAGATTACTATATGTTTTTTTTTTAAATATTTTATCGAGGTACAAACAAATTTTTGATATAGCATCTAACGGATATAACGTACATTCTTATGGAAGGTGTTATGAGGGGAATTCATCACAACAAGACTCCGCCATTTTCTAGTCAAATTAAGTTAATAAAAATGTTGACAATCAGGTATCGGTAACTGGATCGATAATCGTGAGTTGGAGTCTAGAGGTTGACACTTGACATACTCCTTCAATTTCTACCGAAGTGTTAACTTTTCCATTTTAGTAAAGAAAAAAAAGATAAAAAAAATGAGTGACAGTAACATTCTTGCGGGGAAAAAATGTTGAACTTTAAGCAGCAGAAGAATGGTCTAGTGGTATCAGCAGCTGAAAGTAAGTCAATGTACCGAGTGGAATGGTTTGGTTGGTATAAGCAGTTGAAAATAAGTCAATGTGTAGTGTACCATAGTAGAATTACTGAAGAGGACTTCAGTGGCTTGACTGTACAGTATCTTCTTTCAACGAAAATAAAAATAAACTTCGATAATGTACCATTGTAACCTAACTCCTTTTAATTAATAGCATGCTTAAAAAAAACAAAATAAAAAAAAAAATTAATCACTAGCAACCCTGAAAGTTCTGGTCGAAGGAAATTCCGATATCAATATCTTGAATATCGTTGCACAACCAAAACGCGTAGAGCCTTTTTTGGATTATTAATCGAGAAAAAGACAGACCCCGCGAAATCAAATCTCCATGGCTACATTGACTTCAAAGTCTTGCTTTATTATTATTTCTGGAACTTTTCTAGTCCTCACGAATTTTGAAAGAAACAGAAACGAAAACGAAGAGCACATTTCGAAGTCCAAAAGTTCCAAGTTCTTGCTGTTCTCTTAAAAGAGGTAATTGTGCTTCTGATTTGTTTCTGTGTTTTGACTTTCCAATTCTTAATTGAGGTATTTAGGATACTTGTTTTTTCCTAAATTTGTTTGTAATTCATGTTTCAAACTAAAATTTAAGAAAATGAGCTCTTGATGGTTGTAAATTTCTTGTATTAGTTCCTAATTGAGTATATTTGTTAGGATTTCTAGTTCTTGGGTAGACTAGAGAACAAAACTGTGTTGTAACTTATCAAACTTCTTAAAAGATTTGGTTTTTAGGTGAATGAAAATTTTGCTATTTTGTTTATATTTACTTCGGAGGGAAAATAAATAAGTTTTTTATAGATGGGGTTTTGTTGTTAGAGTGTCTTGTTTTGAATTTCTCAAGTTTGTGTGAAGAAGACAAACTGTGTATCCATTAGTTGGGTAATTTCTGAGCTGTGGTAGTAGATGAATTCTTGTACTAGAGCTGGAACTGTTAACGTCTGTGCTGTCTTGAACTTATGTAGAAACTTCTGAGCAGTCTTGAACGTATGCAGGATGATGCATCACTAACGTAATTATGTCGAATTTCATTGTGATTTTGCCATTTTGGAAAAAGTTTTACGGCTTTTTGTTTTTCATCTGCCAATTTCCAGCTCCTCTTATCTCCATCTTGAGATACTAGTAGGAAGTGATAATCGCTAAATCTGCATATGAAAACATGTTAACTGCATAGACTGATTTCAAAAAAATGGGGTCCCAAATCTTCTTACACCAACATTGTGCACCAATTTTTATGTCTCATTTCTAGTACATGCTGACTATCAACTTTCGTGAAACTTTAAGAACTTTTTCAAAAAAAAGAAGTCATGTGATCTGAAGAAGACTTGTATAATTGCAGGTGGGTGCAATAAAATCCGGCCCAGAGATTCTTGAGGTATTTGCTTTTGTTTTATACAATGACGGAGAATGTCTATTGTAACCATCTTTTTGACTTCAAAACTGGAATCAGTTTGATTATGTGTTTATTATTTGTTTATGCAGGACATAAGTATCTAACAGATAAAAAGCAAGCCCGAAAGCTGGATGGGAAGCTGGCATGATCTCGCATTTCCACTACACTGTAAGTCCTACTTCACATGACCCATCTTTAATCTTTGTATGCGTGCTTACCACTTGTTGTTATTATTTTCTTCTTCAACCCTGGGCAAATCTGAAACTTTGCAGCGCCTTTACGTGTAGATTTCCATTTCTCGCCTATGTCGGGTAAAACCAATTACAGCAGCGTCCCATGATGATTTCCTTGGCATTCCTACAAATCAATGAAAAGATTATGGTCCTCTGTGATATCAGTAGAGGTTTTGTTTCGACGATGCAATGAGTCTGTTGGAGCTCGCACCAATTGGTGGTGTTTTGACAATTTTAACAACTCAGGTCATACGAACAATAGAGGCTGCTAGAGATGTTATTGTAGAGAAGGATAGTTTCAAGGCTCTATCGAAATATCTCTCTGATATTGAACCTATTTTGAATGAGTTGCATCTCCACGGCTTAAATGATTCTGAAGAAGCTACTAGACAAGCTTTAGATTGTCTTTTAAGAGATGTGAAGATGGCTTATGACATGGTGGAGAAGTACAAAAACAAATCGCGGTTCTACTTACTGATAAAATGCAGACACATAGTCGGAGAAGTACAAGGTGTGACAAGGGAAATTGGAAGATCTTTATCTCTGTTACCTTTTTCGAACACTGAAGTTTTAGTGGATATATCAGCAAAGGTTAATACGTTGCAGAATGAGATGCAAACGGCAGAGTTCGAGGCTTCTCAAGCTCAGATTCGGATTGTTGAGAAGTTGTATCGAGGTCTTTCGGCAGAGAAGTTGATCAAAGTTTTGCTAATGACATGCTTAAGCAAATAGCGAGGGTGGTGGGTGTTGCAGTCGAGCCATCAGTAATAAGCAGAGAACTTGCCAGTTTCAAAAGAGAAAAAGAAGACGCGGCAGTTCGCAAGGAAAGGTCGGAAGAGTTATTTCTAAAACAGGTGATTGAGTTGCTTTCTCGGGCAGACGCTGCTAAAGATCACGAGGAAATCAAGAAGCAGTATTTAAAGAGGCTCCGCGTTATACAGACAACAGAAGGATATATCGACCCATTGAATTCTTTTATTTGTCCAATTGATGGGTCAACTGCTATGGTTGATCCAGTTAGTCTATCCACGCGCACAACATGTGAGAGAGCAGCGATTGAAGCTTGGTTTAAATCAGGAAAGGAAACTGATCCAAAGACGGGTCACTTGCTCGATGATTTCTCTGTTAGATCTAATCATCGACTCAGGAAAGCAATTGAAGAGTGGCGGGAACTAAATTACTGTCTTCAGATCAAAGTTGTGAAGAGAAAATTATTATCAGCGACTGACTCTGCTGTGGAAGAGGCTCTCAACAGGATGGTGGAGCTGTTTACGGAGAACCCAATTAACAAAGACTGGATTGCTATTGAAAACCTTATTATCATTTCCTTATCGGTTCTTGAAAATTCGCTGAACAAAGATATCAAGAGAAAGATCTTACTTACATTACAGGATGCTATTGCAGGTAATGCCCATAACAAGGTAAACACTAAGACATTCAGTAGCAAATCACTGTTTATGCTCTATTAGCTAGGACGCAGGACACAAGTATTTCCTGTTTTCCATTAAAATCCTCTAGAAATCCTAGATTTCTGTTCATGTTGCTGAATAATATGTTGTGCCTCGTCCATAGTACATAGCTTCTTAAATAATATGCTGTATCCCAACATTGAGGCTTAATGTAGGAACTAACTTCTAAAACACTCGAACTTAATAGCTAATAAGAAAGAATGGTCTTATAACATGCATATGTTTGGCCCAACATCTGTTCGTCAAATTTATTTCCTCGATTTATTTACTTCTGGATTGTACAAACCTTGACTCCACCAAGTTGGTAAGTTCCAATTCAACTTGGATTAGTACGCTAATTGACTAGGTTTGGACAAATTAATTGTAGGCCGTGGCCATAGTGGAATAGGAGCTTCGTAATAAGCTACTATGAGGGGTCATATTATCCTCATTTTGGTTGAGTCAACATTTTTTATTCAACTTTGTAGGAAATAGTGGTAGAGTCTCGAGGAATTGATCTGATAGGTTCTTGCTTAGAATGTCCACGTATTGCAAAAGCTGCGGTCGATCTACTATATGAGCTTATGCAAGGTCATTCTGGTTGGAATATGTTCACTCTCAGAAAGCTCTCAGAGCAAAGCAGTGCTATTAATTTCCTTGTGGTGTTATTAGAAACAGAGTCAGCAGAAAAAGCTGAACGAATCCTGTTGGAGCTATGTGATGATGATGATGATGATGAAACTATTATTCGTGTTGTGAAAGCTCATTGGTATAAACCACTAGTTAATCGCCTCATTCAAGGTCAGAAATCCTAATTGCATCTGTTTGGGTTTCGGAGTCTATTTTTACTTTCTAAATGTATTTTAAAGTAGATTTAACTTTGAAGAGCATCACTTAAGTAGGGTTTAGCTAGCTATGAATTTAAAACTGCTTTCCAACAAGATACCCGACCTCGCAGACCATCAATTTGATTTACTATTTATAAAGTTGGGGGAATATTCCTCTTAATATAACTTCCGTCATTTATCGGTAACTACATATTATTTCCAGTTACCCCTGCGATCCGAGTTTGTGCTGTCAGTATTCGAATAAGTTCATTTACTAGAAACTAAAACATAAAGGTGTCTATCCATTAGCTAAAGCTTTCAGTCCAATTTCCATGATTTTTTCTTAAGTGGTGTAATTACTTCTAACTGTAGGCTTTCTGGTATGGGGATAATAATTTTGCCTCGTGAAAACACCACTCGATTGTTTTGGATTACATTGTGCCCCAATCTGATGTTTTTCAGGACAAAAAACTGCAAGGACGTCAATGGTAAGAGTGCTAGTTGAAATGAATTTGGAAGATCGGGATCTGAAAAATCTTGGTGAGGAAGGAGTAATACCTCCACTGCTTAAAATGGTATCAGAAAAGTTTGAAGCTAAAGAATTAGCCTTATCAGCTCTTGTTAAGCTGTCGAGTTGCCATGAGAACAAGAAGCTTATCGCAGATTCTGGAGGGGTTTCTATTATTACCGAACAATTATTCTCTTCTCATATACCCACTCTCATCATTGTGAGGTGTACTGAAATCCTTGAAAAGCTATCTTCCAATGATGATGGCACCAAATTTCTTGTCCAATCTGATGGTTCCTCTGTTGATTTAGAGAAGATAACAACTAACTTGTTGGTGGTTCAACAGTATACAAACTCATCTCATGTCATCAAGAAACCTGCTTTACGTGCACTGCTGAATATATTTAAGTCCAGTCGGAAGCTTGTAGAGAAGGCAATTATAAGGGCAGATGGTTTATCACAAATACAAATCCTTCCTTTGCTTGATGATCCAGATAGGGAAATATGGGAACTTTCGATCAGCCTACTCTTCCACTTCTCACAGCATGAGCCTCAAGGAATTGCAGAGTTTTTTCTCGTACAAAGGAGGAGGTTGGAAGCCTTAGTCGGATTTCTGAAGGACGAAAGTAGAGGTGATACACAAATGGCTGCTATTGGTTTATTGGCAAATCTTCCAAAATCAGAAGTAGAACTAACCAAGAAACTTATAGAAGCAGATTTGTTACCATCAATTCTGAAAATTTTGAGGTCAGGCACCACGGATGCGAAGGAGAATGCACTTGGTGCACTTTTTAGATTCACGGATCCCTCAAATCTCGAAATACAGCGGAAGGTGGTTGATTGGAAGTTTGTCTGTAAGCACTCCTAAACTTACAGTGTTACCTAAATCTAAATCTAAGAGAAACAATTGGAATTGGTGTTTCCATAGTGGGCCGATGACGATTTGTAAGGCTCATGGGGAGATTTGTGGCGTTTCTAGTACATTTTGTCTTTTGGAGGCAAATGCATTACATGATTTGGTTGGACTTTTAGAAGAGCAGGTTTATGCAACTTCTTATGAAGCAATTCAAGCATTGTCAACGTTGGTTGTTGAAGACACTTGTCACAAAGGAGCCAATGTTTTGGATGAAGCTGGTGCTATCCCGCTGGTAATAGAAGTTTTGAATTGGGGAGCATCCTCCTTGAAGGAAGAAGCTTTGGACTTGCTGGCAAAGATATTTACAAGTAGGGATTTGGTAGAAGCATCCATGGTCTAACTGCGGGCAACATCCATGAAGGGGGGCCACTGGGAAGAAAGGTTTCTCAAGTCTTGGCCCTGTTAGAATGCTATTCAAGAACACCAATGGCACCTTCCGAGCGCAATTAGGAATTTACATAAAGGTTCTAGAACAATTTTTTATGTTTCTTTTCGCGTACCCGAAGAGAGCATCCTCCACAAATAATTTCCTCAGATGGCCTGTCTGTTGACATAGTCGTAGTGTAACAAAATGAAGTCGTCTAAATGGATTCCGCTCCCTAAGAGAATGTTGGCGAAGGCAGCACAAGATACTGAAGTTCAACTTTGGGCACTTGTTAAATGGGTAAGACTTCCATTAACTGTTGATTTGTTCAATCATTTGGTCATAGCTGTGTAAAGTTATTTTTTACCTGGCGTTTTTAGGGGCCACCCCAAAGGATTTAGGGCCATCAATTTATACCCAGCCAAAGACTCTAGTTAAGGGGTACCCTATATGATATTGAACCTACATAAATGTCCTTCTGGTAAAACTGTATAAAAACCAAATCAAAAACAATTCTACTCATTTCAACTCTTCTTCTTCCAGTTTCATATCATCTTCCGATTGTGGAAGAAAAAAAAATTTCCTCGTTCAACCGAAACATCGCCGCGAATCGTAAAATCAAAACATCGTCGATTCGTTTATAAAACAATGGATAAGAGAAATGAAAGCCACAGACCTAGAACCAAAAATGTTGCTCGGGGTATCGATCCAAACATTGGAATTTTAGCAAGAAATAAAGAAATTGTTGCTGCAAATGAAGAAGAACGCGAAGAACGCGAAGAAGAAGTACCCGGCAATGTAGTCGGTGGTGGCGATTCCGATAGTCAAACACTTCGTAAACTTCAAATGGCCCCAATTAGGTAAGAATCTATCATTTTTGGGGTTTATTTCGCTTTAAGTCGTCCAATCGATAAAAAAATTTTCTAGGGTTTTCGGTTATTTATCCAGATTCGGACGATATTCATGCTCATTTACTTCCGAATGTAGTCGTGTTCTTCATTTCTCAAGAACATCGACAGTATTCGGGAGAAAGATTTGATGATTATCTGCCGAATATTGGTGCCATATCTTCTTGGATACAAACTGCTAATAATCGGTAGTTTAATGAATTTTTTGGCTACTGAATATATTTAAGTAGACACACAGTATTCGGAAGAACACTCACTACCGAATGTATATATTGAAAAAATCTCAAAATTTCTGATATAGGAAAAATCCCATTTTGGGGCCAGTATTTATTCGGAAGACAATATAATGTTTTATACCTCCGATTGTGTAGGATAAAATTTTAGAGTTTCTGAACTCCAGTTGATGAATATTCGGTTGTAAACATGTTTAGTTATATTCCGATTGTTTTTCATTCGGAAAATTGTGTCTTCTTACTTCCGAATTTGTACATTCGGGTTATAGTTGTGCACTTTGTCTTCCGATTGTGTAGGATGAAAAATTTACAGCTTCTGAACTCCAATTGATGTATATTCGGTTGCAAATATGTTTAGTTAGCTTCCGATTGTTTTGTATTCGGGAACAATATGTGTCTTTTACGTCCGAATGTGTACATTCGGGTTATATTTCCATACTTTGTCTTCCGATTGTATAGTTTGTAAATATTGTTCCTTTCTTTGTTGTTTAGACAAAGTCGAGAAGGGAGGAAGAAAGTGACAGCTAGTGCTAGGAGGGAAAGGAGTGCCAAAGATAATTCAGTGCTCAACAAAGCGAACAAGAACAAAGCAGTCAACAAGGAGTGCAACCAAGTGTTGAACAACAAGGCAGTGAACAAGGGGTGCGACCAAGTGTTGAACAAGCCGCTCAACAAAGTGCAGGACCAAGTGTTGAACCATTGATCCAGTGCAAGAGTAGAAGAAGGACAACCAAGTGGTACCCAAAAAGCCAAAAAAGGAAAAGATGTTGTAAGGAAGGATATTGCTAAGAAAGCATCACATCTTGTCCCTCAGCACTTGAAGAAGAAGGGTATTCCAGCAGGCACAATCCTTGGACTACCACGGATGGAGGAAAATTGCTATTTGGATACAAAGACTCATGGGCCAGAGAAATATACGAAACCGAGGTAATAAAATTACTATTTTTTATTAATGTATTGTCTATGTGTTATATCGTAATTTGTATTAAGGATTTTTTTATGTACTTTAATAGGATCATCAAGATGCGGTCCGTCTACTCAAACCTACCGCCGCACCAACAAAAATGCTTGCGTGGCCTTTATCCGGTGAATGTGAAAGGTTCAAGACAATTGTTGCCAACTCGGGGTTAGCTAATGCCGCCGAGAATTCATTGTTGGAACATGATCGTGTGGCCATATCGGCGTTCGTGGAGAGAATGTATCCTGAGACCGATACTTTCCATATGCCGTTTGGGGAGATGACGATACCCCGGATGATGTTGTGCAGATTCTTAACCTTCCCGACCAAGGCACAGCTGTGAAGTTTAACTACACAAAGCAGTTAAGTTGGGCACAACTTTATTCTCTAACTAACAAGTGCTTAGGTTGGGATGAAGAGACAACAAAACAGAGTTTAGGAGGCATGCCAGTTATAGAACAAGACAGATCAACATTACAGCTTTGATGAATATGTTCGAGGCACCTTGGAGAAGGAAAAGAATGGAACGTTAACTGATGAGCAAGTGAACCACGCTGCCCGCATATCTCCTCTGTGTATTGGGATGTGTCATATTCCCCAATACTTCTGGCAACCGGATCGACGCCAACCTTATACAACTTTTGGATCCTCTCCATGAAGTCGGTGACTATTCTTGGGGCACGGCATGCCTAGCATTCTTGATGGAAGAGTTGAGAAAGGCGTCGAGGCTAGGAACCTGCCAAGTTGCCGGGAACGTGGCTCTATTGCAGGTTTTTTCTTTAACTCTATAACTCACTCTATAGTTATTCGGTAGACAATACATATGATGCATATCATAACTCCAAAGGACGCATATTCGGTAGGAATTGATCCATCTTATTTTCCGAATGTTGTTATTCGGTGGCTAGGTACTTAGTTTTTTTCCGATTATATAATCGGAAATATTTTTGATATTAACCGAATATACAGGCCAGAAAAACTAGAGGTTACTGAACTCCAAATGACGCATATTCGGTAGGAATTGATCCATTTATTTTCCGAATGTTGTTATTCGGTGGCTAGGTACTTAGTTTTATTTCCGATTATATATAATCGGAAATATTTTTGATATTACTACCGAATATACAGGCCAGAAAAACTATAGGTTACTGAACTCCAAATGACGCATATTCGGTAGGAAATGATCCATATATATTTCCGAATGTTGGTATTCGGTGGATAGCTACTCAGTTTTTTCCGATTATATATAATCGGAAATTATGTTTGGAAATTACTACCGAATATACACAATCTATTTACTAAAACTTGGTTTCTTATGTATATAGGCATGGATCTATGACCACTTCCCTATCCTGAAGTTGGCCGGAGAAACCCGGGGTGGTGCAAAGGTACTCCTAGAGGAACAAAGTATATATTTGAAGACAACCGTTCTAGGACAAAGGAGCAGCAGTTGATTCGCATGAGGGAGATTTTGGACCAATTGAAGGCCTCGGACGTATGCTTTGATCCATACAAGGAAGATCGAGTCAGTGGGCATATAAATGTTCGGTCGGACTTGTCCCTTTATTTTGGACCATTGTGGCACCCCACAGGATATGTGATGTATAACCCCTCTAGGGTGATGCGACAACACGGGTATATACAACATCAACCTCTGGAGAAAATGGGGGATTACTACAAATTGGAGTTGGAGTTGTTCTTCTAGTGGTGACAATCTCACGATTGTTCACACAGGCCCACCTACTGTTCTTGATAACTGGGATAAGAGGAATGACTTCATTATCGACACTGGTAGACGAACCACCCGAGGTGATGAAAATTCTCCAGACTATATGAGTTGGTATAACAAGGTATCACATCCTTTGGTTATCCGTGAAATCAAATCCAACACTACTGCGGCGGGTTCAAGTTATAATTGTATCATCAAAGACAAACCAGCTGGTTATGATAGACTGGTGCGTGTTCTTATATTTTTGTTCATTTTATATTATTCCTATAAATCTTAGGTAATTACCGTTTGATGTTATGTCATTACGTATAAAAAACAGGTGAATAGGTTCAAGCGTGTTTCCAAAATGTTAACTGCATGCTGAAGAGCGGAGATCCCATGCCAGCTGAGAAGATCAAAGAGGCTAGAGATCTATTGTTGATAATATGGATAACGAAGATTATGCTGCCCAGTTTGGGGAGAAAGTCACGAAGAGGCATCGCCCAAGGTGGCAGTATCAAAGACGGGTAAAAGAACTCGAGCTTCATCGAGCGCTGAAGCTGCTCCAACTGAAGCTGCTCCAACTGAAGTGCTCCAACTGAAGGTGCTCAAACCCGTGGTCGTGCAGGACTGGGAGGTAGTCACGGTCGTAAAGTAAAGAAGAGCAGATAAATGACAATGATTTTTGTTGTACATTCGGAAATTTGTTTGGGTAACTAAGTTAGACAAGTTCAAATGACAATGATTTGTGTGGTATATTCGGAAGTTTTGGTAACTAATTTAACTTCCGATTATTTCAAAGACAAAATTTGAAAAGTATAAGTTTTTCCAAATTCTGATTTTTGGGCCATCGTACATTCGGAACTTTACAAAAAAATTATCCTCCGAATATACAAGTTCAAAACAAACCACGCCATGGCTCCAGGTGGTTCCAAGGGCCAATATTGAAGGTTAGACAGCCCATATTCGGAAGTTTTGGTAACTAATTTAACTCCGATTATTTCAAAGACAAAATTTGAAAAGTATAAGTTTTTCCAAATTCTGATTTTTGGGTCATCGTTCATTCGGAACTTTACAAAAAAATTATCCTCCGAATATTACAAGTTCAAAACACACCACGCCATGGCTCCATGTGGTTCCAAGGGCCAATATTGAAGGTTAGACAGCCCATAATCGGAAGTTTTGGTAACTAATTTAACTTCCGATTATTTCAAAGACAAAATTTGAAAAGTATAAGTTTTTCCAAATTCTGATTTTTGGGCCATCGTACATTCGGAATTTTACAAAAAACCTATCCTCCGAATATTACAAGTTCAAAACAAACCACGCCATGGCTCCAGGTGGTTCCAAGGGCCAATATTGAAGGTTAGATAGCCCATATTCGGAAGTTTTGGTAACTAATTTAACATCCGATTATTTCAAAGACAAAATTTGAAAAGTATAAGTTTTTCCAAATTCTGATTTTTGGGTCATCGTTCATTCGGAACTTTACAAAAAAATTATCCTCCGAATATTACAAGTTCAAAACACACCACGCCATGGCTCCATGTGGTTCCAAGGGCCAATATTGAAGGTTAGACATCCCATAATCGGAAGTTTTGGTAACTAATTTAACTTCCGATTATTTCAAAGACAAAATTTGAAAAGTATAAGTTTTTCCAAATTCTGATTTTTGGGCCATCGTACATTCGGAACTTTACAAAAAAATTATCCTCCGAATATTACAAGTTCAAAACAAACCACGCCATGGCTCCAGGTGGTTCCAAGGGCCAATATTGAAGGTTAGACAGCCCATAATCGGAAGTTTTGGTAACTAATTTAACTTCCGATTATTTCAAAGACAAAATTTGAAAAGTATAAGTTTTTCCAAATTCTGTTTTTTGGGCCATCATACATTCGGAATTTTACAAAAAACCTATCCTCCGAATATTACAAGTTCAAAACAAACCACGCCATGGCTCCAGATGGGTCCAAGGAACAATATTGAAGGTTAGACAGCCCATATTCGGAAGTTTTGGTAACTAATTTAACATCCGATTATTTCAAAGAAAAAATTTGAAAAGTATAAGTTTTTACAAATTCAGATTTTTGGGCCATCGTACATTCGGAATTTTACAAAAAACCTATCCTCCGAATATTACAAGTTCAAAACAAACCACGCCATGGCTCCAGGTGGTTCCAAGGGCCAATATTGAAGGTTAGACAACCCATAATCGGAAGTTTTGGTAACTAATTTAACTTACGATTATTTCAAAGACAAAATTTGAAAAGTATAAGTTTTTCCAAATTCTGATTTTTGGGCCATCGTACATTCGGAACTTTACAAAAAAATTATCCTCCGAATATTACAAGTTCAAAACAAACCATAATCGGAAGGTTTAGTTTTTATTACCCTTTCGATTATTATATGTAAAAAAACTATTTCCTGGAACCAAACAACACCATAATCGGAAAGAAAGTTGACTCATAACATAACCGAATATTACAATCGGTAGGTTGTTTAACAAAATAATCTACCGATTTCGTATAATCGGCTAGTTTTTATATTAATAATACTCCGATTACATCCATTACATAAAATTCAAACGGCCTTAACCTTACAATTTCGTCAAAAGCACCTAAATCCATACTCCTAATTGACCATAAAAGTATTAAAACAGATCATAACTTCCAGTGACCATAGAAATTGTCCCTATTGATTTTGTAGCATCCTTCATGTTCAAATCGTTTCCCGTTGAGGTCCACATACCGGCGATCCGCAAGATTTCTCTGAAATTACGAATGAGTAACAAATTAGTACTAACTTTTGTTAATGTGAGTTGGAGTTACAGAGATACTTACTCGTTTTTCATACGTCCACCAAGGAAAAGCGTTCCTAACAAACCGCTCCTCATCTTCAAGTTTGTCAATCTCCTTATCGAGCGCATTCTTTCTCATCTTAATGTCATTGGATGATCTTCGAATTCGATTACCATCTAAGGCCTCAAATACCATTAAGATACGGTTCCATATCTGCTCTTCGGATTCCGATTTGTGGAGCTTGTGAACACGATCATGAGCAGTTACCACAACCCACGCTCTATAAATAGCACAATCTTCTTCTTCGGCAAAAGCAATATCCATGTTTTTTGTTATGAAAATTAAAACTGAAGAGAGGAAAAGAGTTTGGTGCAATTGGGGTGATAGATATGAGTTTCTTCGTATAGGTTTAGGGTCCAACGGCTCTTTTTGTTTTTCCCAAAAACTCCAACGGCTAATTTGACGAAAGTTGAATGTGGAGAAACCAATAATCGATAGGTATTGTATTTAGCATATCTACCGATTATGGTAGCTTTCAAAATTTGAATTTGGGGCAACTTATAATCGGTAGGTTTTGTAATATATTTAACTCCCGATTAACGTTGCATCCAAAACACGAACCAAGTGGTTATGGCTGACTGTGTACACTCAAAACATATGGAATATGGCAAGGGTTCGATCTGTGGCTCCTTATAATCGGTAGGTTGTTTAGTTGTATTCCCTTCCGATTATAGCAGCCTTCACATTCTTCTCTATAACTCTAACAACTCACAAATGAAAAAGAAATGGAAAAAATGAAACAGAAATCATTCTAATACTGCACCGACTACAATCGGAAGTCTGAGAAATATTTTGGCTTCCGATTGCAATCGGAGGATAACAATGTTATCATATCCTCCGAATATATAAGGGTAATTTCGCCATTACGAATTACGCGAGATAAGGGCTGACTACATTTTCCCTTTGGGTGACCTTTTTTGTTTTATTGTTGACCCCTAAATCCTTTCGAATGGCCCCTAAAAACGCCAGGATTTTTTAGTCTCACTTATTATTTGTTCAGTGTAGTGTAGTAATTTTTTAGTCTGCAGTAGTTAACAAATCATGTAGTAATTTGTTCAGTGTAGTATAGTAATCTAGTGAGGTCTTTTTGATAAAGACGAACTCACGTTAACAAATGAAAGTGACTATATAGTGAATCTGCAATAGTTACGTAGGAAAAAAAAAAAAAGACTTGTTTACTCTTTATGAGTTGGTATTTTTATTCCTGAAGCTCTGTTCATCACATTTTGTACATGACTATATGCAAACTTATGTTATTTCCAGACTTCTCTTTGCTTTCTTCTTCTTTCGTTCCCGTGATTTGAAATTTCAGAAAATGGCTCTGTTTAAGCTTGTGCAAAACGGAAGAACATGTTGGTAGTATGTTACCGCATCAGGAAGCATTTAGGGGCGGAGCAAAAGGGTTGACTAACCATCTAACCCTGGCTCTAGCCCCCACCCAAAAAAATCAGTAAAACCATAAAAAGACCTTAGTTTTATCATATATTTTGGATTTAGCCCACCTAAGTTCTATGTTCAGTCCACAAATGTCAAAAACATTAAAAAATTTAGTCCCCCTCATTTCAAACTGGCTCCGCCACGAAGCATCTCTCTTTCGTTAGGGGTGAAATTGTAGCATTTTTTTCTTATCCTTCAGGTCGGTCTAATTGAAGTTTATAGGGTTTGTATAACTAGTGGAACTGTGGAGCCACCAAACTCCATCCTGTGTTGTGATACAGTACATTTTTTTTCCTCTGTTTGATTGGGTGTAATGGTCCCGCATCATACTCGGTTCTTTTGATACAAGTATACAACCAAAGGAACAAAACCCTAGCTAGAACGTTTTAAGGCATATACCATTGCTAATGGGTCATCAATAGTAATTCTAGTTACAGTAGTTTGATTTGTACTGGCTGCAAAACTAAGCAGGTCCTTTCATCCCTAGATGCCGGTGCGTGGGGCCACCTACCTCTTTGTTAAATAGGGGTTTGAAAATGACCAGCATTAATCATATCAACAGAACTCGAGAGCTATGACAGTCAATCTTGCCCTTGACTTAGGTCAATTTGCTTTTTTTTTTTTTTTACAAATGGTTTACTGCTGAACGACTTTACCCCCTACTAAAGAAACATCTTCGAATTACAGTGCAATTTTCATACTATTTCTTTTGAACACTCGGGAGGATTCTTATAGGTAAGAAATTAGTGTACCTCTAAATGATGATTTTTTATGCAAATAACGTTTTTCTTGGAGTCACTTTTGCCAGTATGCTACCAAGGCAACTTCAGTTATAACAATTAGAGATTGATTCACTTTCACATGATCACAGTGAGTTAGATAAATGCCTTGAAAGGAAAACAGGGAAATGCCTTTATTAATCCCTGGCAGAGTTAATTTCTGGCCCATGCACACTTGCGTGAAAGCTTATTATGAATCAAATGCGGTTGTGCATCGGATGAATTCACGTACAACACAATTCCTTATTTATTATACTTCAACTACTTGCTTGACTGACCTATCTATCCGCAACCCTCATTTTATTTTCAAGAAATTAACTTACATTTTCGGAATATAAAGATAGATTTCCTCCTGGCATTGGACGGAGGAGTTTTACTTTTGAGTTTGACAGGGTGCTACTTGCATCATGTATCAATGCATCATTCATTTCATATACTAAGTAAGCTATCTGCTTCTCATCTACTTCTTGGGACTGTTGGACCTGTTATGGTGCTATGTCCTTACCAACTTACAAACTTGCAGTTGTTGCATATCTATCAATAATAATAAGTCAAGTTTTCAACTTTTAGTATCCTTTTCCTCTCCATGCATATACGTCCATCTAAATCAAACCAATACTTTTCAAACAATAATTATACTAATAAGTGCTGAATAAGCTTTCTTTTCTTTCCTCCAACTTCCCAACTAGATGAGTAAAGACTAGATCAATTATCAGATACATATTCAGAACCCTTCCTTTTATATCCCATTTCTCTAGGGTTATCTGTATAGTTTACTACGCTATCTCTTATTATATTCATAATCACTTACTCAAACCACAGTTCACAAATGAGTACTTCATATCATTTTTATGCATCTTCCGATTATACTTTCTTCTAATATTATCTACACATTTTGAAGTCACTTTAGAGTCTTTTATCTTTTTGATCTAGAATGGATGATAATCAAATAGAAAAACCAAACGTTAGAACGGGATTTCTTGGAATAAGGAAACTCAAATATGTTAAACTTGGTTACAATTTCTTCATCTCTTATTTTGTATATCTTCTCTTCATTCCACTACTCTTTATATATTCGAATCAGCTCTTAGCTTTCACGTTCAAGGATTTGACTTCACTATGGATCAGTTTCAAGTTAAACTTTTACCCTCTTGTTTTATATTCAACTCTTCCCTCCTTCCTTGGCGCAATTTACTTCATGACCAGACCAAGAAAAGTCTACTTAGTGGATTTTGCATGTTACAAACCAAAGCAAAATTTAATATGTAGCAGAGAAAAATTCATGGAGTTATCATCTTTGTTGGGTACTTTTAAGGAACAAAACTTGGATTTTCAAAGGAAAATTGTCGAAAGATCGGGGTTAGGGCAGACGACGTACTTGCCGGAAGCTGTGTTAAGGGTACCTCCTAATCCGTGTCTGGCCGAAGCGAGAAAAGAAGCTGAAATGGTTATGTTTGGAGCTTTGGATGAGTTGTTTAAGAAAGCAGGAGTGAGTGTCAAAGATATTGGAGTTCTAGTTGTGAATTGTAGTCTTTTTAATCCTACACCATGTCTGTCAGATATGATTGTTAACAAGTACAAGTTTAGAGGAAACATTATTACTTACAATCTCAGTGGAATGGGGTGTAGTGCTGGTGTTATTTCAATTGATCTTGCCAAACGCCTCCTTCAAGTTAGTAGCCTTCTATCTCTCTATTTAGATTGTTTTTCTGTACATGTCTCCCACTATGCACACAATAGTATGCCCATGCACAAACTATATATCCACAAGCATTCACTAGATACCATTTTCAGTTGCACGTTAACTGTATCACTGGTATGCTTTTTGTTTCACAGGTTCACCAGAATACGTATGCTCTAGTAATAAGCATGGAGAACATCACGCAAAACTGGTACTATGGTAATGACCGTCCAATGTTACTCTCCAACTGTTTATTTCGTGTCGGTGGTGCAGCCGTACTTCTCTCAAACCGACCATCAGACTGCAACAACTCAAAATACAAATTGATTCATACTGTTCGGTCTCATAAGGGAGCAGATGATCGTTGTTTCAATTGTGTTTACCAACAAGAAGATGATTCAGGACGTGTAGGTGTTTCAATATTAAAAGATTTAATGGCTGTTGCTGGTGAAGCATTGAAAGTAAACATAACGACATTAGGTCCATTAGTATTACCAATGTCTGAACAACTATTATTTCTTGTCACATTATTTGGAAGAAAAGTACTCAAGATGAAGAATTTGAAAGCCTACATTCCTGATTTCAAACTTGCATTTGATCATTTCTGTATACACGCAGGAGGAAGAGCCGTATTAGATGAAGTCGAAAAGAATCTACAACTAACGGATTGGCATATGGAACCTTCTAGAATGACACTAAATAGGTTTGGAAACACTTCTAGTAGTTCATTATGGTATGAACTTGCTTATAGTGAAGCTAAAGGAAGAATGAAAAAAGGTGATAAAACTTGGCAAATTGCATTCGGATCAGGGTTTAAATGTAATAGTGCAGTTTGGGAAGCAATGCGAAATATCGATCCTACCGATGAGATTAATCCTTGGATGGATGAGATTGATCAATTTCCTGTTCATGTACCAAAAAATTCTTATGTTATCCAATCTTCTTAGTTAGATTTAAATTCCATGCACACCAGCTGAATCTAATATTGTGTTTACATGAAGAGTATTTAATAAATTGAATTTGTGTCTGTGTTGTGTAGTTTTTTCTAGTCATGTTGAACACAGTTATTGGGCTTGGGATCTTGGGGCAATGCGGTTTTTGAATTGATGAAGAAATTAGAGGACATTTAGTTTCTGTACTAGAGCGGTTGAGTAGTAGATGTCGATAGTATAATATCAATATTAAAAAGTTGTTCCATTAAACACTAGTGAATTTATACTCAGAACTACCAATCACTTTAAAGCAACCACTATTTGGGATATTGTTCATTTGTGCTTTGAGTTTTTGGCCGACGTGCAAGCGTCTGATATTTGATTGTCGTCTTGGTCAAGTGTTTTGACCCCGAGCAAAAGGCAAACGCCCTCCAGCAAATATTTGGATCAATCTTGAAGCCACGCCAAGGATCTTGAAGTGGGCCTCAATAATTGGTTAGCCATCTTCGGACACTTGAAAAACCTTGACAAAAAAAGTCTAGCGACAAAATCTCGACGAAGAAAATACAATTATGGTTAAAACTTTTTCTGAGAAAAGTCTCGGTCAACTTTTATGTTTGCATGCGTGGTGCAATTTCGATTTTATAGTCCAGCTTTCAGGAGACCTTCGTTGGAAATTCGGTTTTGTTCTTGGGACCGGTTATACCATGACTCCCAAACTAAGTTAGGACCAGTTATACCATGCCTCCAAATATAGGTTATGAACGGTTATACCATGCTTCCCAAAACTAGTTAGGACTAGTTATACCCTTGCTTCCCAAAACTAGTCAAAATTGGTTATACCTTGTCACACAATATAAGCTATGACCGGTTCTACCTTGATTCTAAATATAAGTTAAGGTCGTATCTACCTTGTCATATTGCATTGGTCATCCAAATATTATCAATGAAAAACCGAACCAACACACTTATGATTTCCCTTTCGATTATGAAACAAGTTCATACATCTACTTCCTTAAACCAATGTAATAATATGTAGTTTTCTAGGATGAAACCACATATATATCCCACATATAATCAAATACACATATAGATTATGTTGATGTCGTATTTACGAAGTTCAAAAGATAAGCGTTATATTCGTAATTCAATATAATTCCTTGACACTTTGATCATAATGCTATGACCAAGTCTAATCACTAGAGTGTCATAAATATAGCTTCACATGTTATGTTTTCAATATAAAGCGACTTGAAAGATACGTTAGGAATGGAAACAAATCAAGTCAGTATTACTAACCTCAAGTGGAAGGATAATGTCTTCGTTGTAGTCATTACTTCTTCACATTCTTCAGGTCTTCAGAGTAATACTTGTAAGTCTCAACATTCCTAGACTTTCTAGTCTAACCTAAACGAAGTTGATTCTAGTAATTAATCAAACGACTCTAGATGAGTTTTGATACTAAAATATGACAACCAAACTTGACATACCAACGTTTGGTGGGTTCAACCGATCTATGCTCTAACATGTTTGAGAAACAAATGGGAACTTTCTTAGGCATTTCTCCATTTTTACCTGAGATTTTAGATCTTCTAGTATACCATTTCTTTGTTGAGTTGGGTGAAATCATTTCTCCATTGCCGGTCGTTGGGAAATGGCCACTTGAATGACCAAAAGTTGAGTAAGAAACACATCTTAGGGGTTTCCAAGTGTAATCCACTGAAACTTGAAACTCATTTCCATCAAAAGAGATTGGAATAAATTCAAAGTAATCAAAATCTGTTGTTATTTCTACACAAACCCTAGCAAAGCTCATTCTATTTCTAGCTAGAGTGTGTTTACCAGTGAGTAATGGAACCCCCAAATAGCTAGAAATCATACTTATTCCTTTGAATGAGGGCGTTCTTTAAATTCAAACAAATTGGGATAGTCTTCATCCCTTGCACTCATTGCTCTACAAAGAGATGCCATGGTATGATCAAACACAGCTTATTGAATATGAATACTGACCCAAGTTTCAAGGCAACAAGTCTGTCTTCTTCAATTTCAAATTCAAAGATGAAAATGGAATCATCATACGAAACTCTCATTTGAGATTCTATATCTTCTTCACAACAATCTCAACTTTGGGAAAGTGTACTCGAGGACCCACAAAATAGGCGACAACAAAGGACTCACATGCCCTGATATCATCTGAAAAATCAGTAGGAGACATGAAAATTTTCTTACCTTCAATGATATATGGTTTATGGATCAAAGAACAATTTACTTGTATTAGCATCTCCATCACTATAATTCTTCTCATTTATGAGCACCGATTTCCAATTTGCAGTCCCAATGATTTCAGAAGATCCCCCGTTTGAAGCACTAATTGAAGCTGAAGATGCAATTAGAGGAGGAAATTCATCCCCAATCCTCAAATCCCTAATAGTCCTATTATCCTCATGAAGATGGGACAAATAGAGGTAAAGTGGAAGATGAGAATCCTTCCCAACCATGGCTGGGGAGAAGAAGAGAAGGGAGTCGAAAACCTAGAAATTACTAGTGTTAAAGGTTTGGTCTCTGGTGGAAATGTTTGTAATTTGAATTTTTCGAGAAAATTAAATGAGAATGGAGTGGGTGTTATTCAACCATTAAAATTGTTTGGTCTGTTTAGTGAACACCTTAAAGAAGAGAATGTTGTTCACTGATTACTATTAGCGTATTGGTAAAGAAACATAATTAAATCAGAATACCTTCTGATATCCTCTATCAACGACTGTTGGCATGTTTTTCTTATGATATCGCAATGAAATTGCAGTTCCACTACTAGTAAAGATATACCCTATCTAAGAAACTATGTTATCTGGATATGAAAGATACCATCATCTGTGTAACCGTTAATTTTTTATTAGCTTTTTGGGTTTTTCTAGTAGAAAAACCAAATATTGGTGGTACCACCCAGGTAACAGAACAAATGTCCAATGTATCTTCGTCAGTATATAGTTGTACATGGTTAACAAACACTACAAAAGAAGTGTTAAGTCTAAATACTTTCAACTAATAATTTGCATATGACACTTAAAAATGACACCTCTGGAGAGAGGACTTCACCCTCTTCTTTGTTGTAATATGCATATCTTCTATAAAAACAACAGATCTTACAAAAATTACAGTTCGACATGGGTACGTTCGTATTGAAGCATTAGAGAGAATTTCATTATTCGAGGGATGAACAAGATTCTGCTTTCATAATGCTTGAATTATAGGTCAAGACAAAACTTTAATTTACCTATCTTACTTTCATCTCAAACTCCTTATGTTAAGCATTTTTTATTTTAATTTGGAGATCTGTTTAGGGTAGTGACTAAATGCAACCCACGCTAAACTAAATACAACCTTTTCACAAATGTTGTAAACTTTGCTAATGTGGGTGAACAATACTTTCTTATCATCTTCCCTCATCTTTCCAAAATATAATTAAAACAATTATGAAAAATCCTACACCAGGTCAGATTTTTAAAATCTATCATATATATAAAATCTCGATATGGGTATGATGTATAAAACTTGATGATTTCATATGTTTAATCAATTTTTTAATTAGAAGAAACACAAACTTGTAATCATTACAACACATATATATAAAACAACAGACTTCTGTTTTTGAGACTAATTCCCTATGAGATTGAAAGAGTAAATCCTTGTTATATTTATCTGGTGGTAAGCTTTAGATTTCCTCTTCCATTGACTTTTATTCCAAAATATCTTCTCTTTACCAGATTTGTGATCATTCTTCTCTCTTTGCTCAAACCAACAATGATTTGGTTTTTTGAAATAACAATACTTCAACGAGGATGGTGTGTAAGTTTTCTTTAGTTATAATATTGCAAAGGGGTTGTATTTAATTTTAATGGGTTGTATTTAGTCACTGCACTGTTAGCGCATCTCCAATGATATATAGGTGCTAAAAATCATATGTGGAGGTATGATATAGACCTTTATTTATGAAAGTTTATACATTTTTGTAGAAATATTAGTTTTTAGCTTATAAACCATCTTCAATAGTATAAGGTTTTAAGCATAAAATTTGTAGGTGGTTATAGCTAATTTAAAAACTAAACTAATTTTATTTTGAACCCGCATTCGCATTGAACAATTATTTTTCTATGCTGACAATCACCCAAAGTCACTGCCTAATTTCAAGAGAAGTTGGCGTAGTTGTTGACTATTGTTAAATCAATAGTTGACATCGACGGATTTTCTTCGACTATGCTGACTGTCTCACGTTAGATTGGGGAATACCTACTACCGACATAGCTAGATGATAGAGATTATACCGATTCTTAGAAGTCATCATTGCATTCATTATTTAGCTATACCGACTTGTGTTTGTATATCACTTTTCTCATTCGAATCAAACCAAAAAAATCACATTTAACTTCATTTGGACATGTAGCCGAGTATTCAGAGTAGTTGTATCATTATTTTCTTCATTTCCTTGTGTGATGTTCACTTATATCATTACTCTCTTGATTTAGGATTTTTTCATGGATAAAATTTTAATTATCCTTGAAAGACTAATCTTTAAAATAAATTAAAATTAACTCAAATTCTTAAGTTTAATCTTAAAAAAATAATATATTAACTAATTAATCTTAACAAACTAATCAATATAATTAACAACTAATATTAAAGGATAATGTAGCCCATTACAAAATATATTTGGATAAGGGATTTTTAATGATACTTCATAGTGTCTCTATTTATTTTTTCGTATCCCCCAGTTCAGAAAGGTATCCCTAAATGTGAGTTCTTTATTTTTTCTTTTGCCTTATTTTACTTTCAAACCTAATTAAAATAAAAGAAAATTAGTTAAATTGGTGATATGGAGGTCATTCCGGAAGTCTAAACAACACTTTCTTGGAGACCTTTGTATTTATTTTGCGATCGCTCATACTATATAACACCTAATACTGGAAATTGATTTATTTCAATTGAGTATCTAAAATCAAGCTTGTCATGGAAGAATAAAACTTCCACCTTCTATTAGAGATGCTCTAAGAGGTTCAATAAGGTTGACATCATAATCATATATAACTATTATTTGAAAAATAAGAATTTTCTTTTAAAATGAAATTACATGGACATATTGGGTTGTTGTTAGAGTGCATGGTTGAACCTACATACCTTAGTATGTTATCATGTTTTAGATGTCAAAACTAATTCTTGATTTATCTTACTTGTTGGGAAGTACTGTGTGCAGGAAAGTCGATGACTTGGTGTGCATATCACGTATATTCTATATTGTATTTAGCTTTTCTTGTATGCCAATGTAATTCAACAGTATAAATAGAAAACTAATCTTGCTCTTCTAACACAATGAGAAGAGGGTAAAACATCTATGCCTATAATTTCTGATGGTATATGAAAGCAGGTACAAATTTTAAGTTTTTAATTCCTTTGAATTCATTTTTTGTCTTTCTCGCAATTAATTGTTATTTTTATCAACATGGTTGGAACACCACCACCATCGCCATCAGCGTCTTCAACCAAAGAGGCAATAAACTTGATGAAAATCACTCAAGCTTAGATCCTTTTGATGTACCAGCGTCGGGTAATCCGTCGACTATGCATTATTCCCCTATATTAACAGGTGATAATTATCCTACTTGGTCAAGAGGTATTGTTAGGGATATAATAGCCAAGAAAAAAAAATGGTTTTGTTGACGTCACAATCGCCAAACCAGGAGCTTCTGATGATAAGCTTCCTTCTTGCATTCGTGCCAACAATTTGGTTTGTATTTGGATTGCCAATTCTTGTGAAGCTGAAATAAAATGCAGCATCTGTTGGATCGAAAGTGTTAGAAATATTTGGATCGATCTCGAAGATCGATTTTGTGAAGAAAAAAAAATGCCTAAAATATTTGATTTGTAACGTCATATCTCTACTCTAAAACAAGAGGATTATAGTATCTCTTCTTAGTACACCAAGCTTAAAAGCTTATGGGATGAAGTAGGTGCTCTTACACCAGTTGAACCTTGTTCTTGCAGTAATGAAAGAAAAGTACTTGAGCAATTAAATAGAGGTAAATCCATAAAGTTCTTACAAGGTCTTCATGATCGATTTTCTGCGTCGTGTATCATTTTCCGACAATTGCGAAGATTTATTCCCTTGTTCGTCAGGAAGAACAACAACAATACATCAATAATGCTGATGCACCACAAGTCAAAGCTGTTTCACTGTTATCTAAGTATGAGCCTCGAACTCCACCAGAAAACAACTACAATGGATCGAACAGTAAGAAACCGCGTCCATCGAGTGACCATTATGGGAAAATAGGTCACATTAAAGATCGTTGTTATCAGCTTGTTGGTTACCCAAAGAAGCAAAGAGATGAATCAAGTGCAGGCTATGTAGCGAATTCTTTTTCAACTGATTCAAGTAGCTATGTGGATAACTCTTCTTCAATTGCTTCCCCCTAGTTGATTTATGATCAGTATAACTAACTCTTAGCTTTACTTTAATTAGGTCCTATGCCACCAACTGCCAACTTTGTAGGACCTATAAACGAAGAAGCTGATTGGTCAGAGTGATAATTACAATGGTCTATATTATCTTCGTAAAGCTACTTCTACTTCTATTTAACTTCCGAAAAATTTTCATTTTTGGCATTGGAGATTAGGACATCCGTCCTCACCTAGATTAAATTATTTATCTAGGCAATCTTATTTTATTGGTTTTGACAAAGGCATTTGTGGAATTTTTCCACAAGACAGAAAGTCTCGTTTAAAGTTTCTTTCTCGTTGTAGATATGGTTCTAGGATTTTTGAGTTAATCCATTGTGATATTTGGGGACTATTTAGCGAACCAAGTATTACGTGGGATCATTATTTTCTATCTATCGTTGACGATTTTTCGCGTTGCACTTAGATATTTTTAATGAAGGTTAAATCTGAAACTTTTAAGTATTTACAATATTTTCTTGATTATGTTCGTACTCAATTTAATTATTATGTTAATACACTTTCTCATGGATCTAGGGATGTTTACTTACCTCAAATTCAAAAAATAAGTTCTGATAGTGGAACTGAATTTCTCCCCAAACACATGCAAGAGTTGTTTTTTTAACTTGGAATTGTGCATCAGCGAAGTTGTGTAACCACACCTTAACAAAATGGGATGGTAGAACACAATCATCGTCATCCTCTTGAGGTTGCTCGTTCTCCACGATTCCATTCAAATCTACCTCTGAAATCTTTGGCTGAGTGTGTGCTCACTGCCACTTTCTTGATAAACAATTACCAACTCCATTACTTGGTTATAAATCACCCCGTGAAATTTAATTTGGGTGCCCTCCAAATTATAAATCTCTACGAGTTTTTGGTTGTTTATTTTAATCCAAGAACACTAAAATCAAACATAAATCGATGCTATAGCTCGTACCGGTATTTTTATCGGATATTCATTTGGTCAAAAAGGGATACCGTATATACGATATCGAATAAAAAATGATATATGTATCTAGGGACATTGTTATTCATGAATCAACTTTTACCATTTCTAATTCAATTGATTCTAGTACCTAATGAGACGCCAAATGAGAAAGTTGTGGTAGTACAACAACCTGCACCCAATCAATCATATTTGGACAAAACTGTAGTTGTGGATGAACCCACGTCTACTACAAATATATATCTTAACATACAATAGTCCATTTATCACCTATTGTTAGATTAGAAAAAGTTTATTTGAACAATGATTATTTAAGTAACTACCGTGAAACAGTAGTGCATTCACTTACTTCACCTACTTTAACATCCTGTCTCTCTTCTTCGCATGATGCTATTGTCAACATAGACAGTCCATCCAATTTACGTCCCAGTATATCCAATGGCACTGAAAGTCTACAACCTGTTTCACCTCCACCCTCACCTCCTCTGCTTGAGACAACTTAAACTTTCCTGGATAGACATCAACGTGTACGTAATCCTCCTTCGTACTTAAAACACTATGAATGTAATTTTGTTTTTACTCCATCATCAACTGAGCCTTTATATCCTTTATCTCATTATTTAAAGTTTGAACATATTTTTTTGCTCATAAAACTTTTATTTCAAATATTATTACCCAAAAGAAGCTATGAAATCCTCGGTATGGAAAAATTCCATGGTTGTAGAGGTTACTCCCTAGAAAGCGAACATGATAGAGGACATCGGAAGCAGTCGAATCAGGTTATTAAAACAAGGAGAATCCACTCCTTAAATTAGATAAGTCACTCTAATCTAGGAGATATGACAACTTTAATCCAGGAGTAAAATATGTATAAACGGTTTATAACCAATAAATGAATCTATAAGATTGATAATAATAAACGAGCAAAAGATACCTCTAAGAACAGACTCTTTGGTACTTGTAGTACGACCAAACCCTAACAATATATTCTTACTAAACTTAACGAATCCTAACAAATCCATAAATATCTAATACCTAATAAGAATACTCATAAAATCTATTATCTTTCCTTTTGTTGGACCCCTACTTAAACATGGAAAGATATGCAAATCATGCAAGATTTGGAAACTCAACTAGCCACTGTGACATGCTTGGATACATCTCGTATCAGGCTCCCCCACTACAAATAAACTCGCCCCGAGTTTACCACCATCACTAATAACCGCACAATCACCAGTAGCATCGACACATAAAACTCTATTAGGAAGCATTTCCTTTTCCTCTATGAGTGGTTGTCGCTTGGTTGGTAGTAGCGTCACCTTCGCTCCCCTCCAATAGAAATCATAGGAATTGGACTTGTTACAGAATAAATCATCCATTTCATACTACCATGGTCGTCCCAAAATAACATGGCATAAATCCATGTATATCACTTCACAGATAATAACATCACGATAAACCTTTTCAAAAGAGATTGGAATCTTGCTGACTCATTCAATCCTGGTTTCTAACCTGTTCTTAATCCAGCCGACACGAAAAGTACGGGGTGTTGTTCAGTCGGTAAACCGAGTTCTCGAACTAACTTCCAATATATAAGATTTTATGTACTCCTACTATCAATAATAAAGTTACATACCTTATCTACAATGATGCCTTTGAATTCAAAAAGCTCGTTTCTTTGAGTAACTTCATCAATTTTTGGAGTCAGGACTACCTTTCTTTTTGTACTGTCACATTGTAGAACTTTTCTTACCACTAAGACAGTCGCTCCAACGTCATCAACATAAAAATGATCAACTTCTTCATCTTCCTCTATTAACTTAGACTCCGTCATCTTTTTATCGTCGCCATCAACTAATGTTGTTTGTCGTCATTTGGGTCACTCGTTTGAGTGGTGTCCCGGTAGTCTACAAGGGTAGCAAACATCTGCCATTGGTTTGGCATATGGGTTGTTGTTTTTCTTTATTGCTGGGTGATAGACACATTTTTTTGTCGGATTTGTCTCGATTCTATATATTGTTAGGGCTCATTCTTGTACTTATTATGGTGTTTTATTTATTTGTAGGTATTTTTGGCCAATAAATACTTTTGGAAAAAATTGGCTCGAAAAGTTGTCGGAAAACACCCGGAGGACATTTGTTATTCGGACTCTCACTTTGGATAAGGAGTAACCTAATTACTAAGGGGCATCCCATTTCCAGGCAGTGGCTAATCGCACCCCTACCCTGGATAAGGGGAAACCATCTTCAACATTTCAAAAACCAGGTTTTGGCGGGAAAATAGGTGCAGTGAAGAACAATTTTGGCAATCGTGATTTGGAGGAGTTTGAGGTCGATTAAACCTCTGATTTTCATAGGATAGACTCCTTATGGGTCTAGGAATCTGATATGGGTGTTTAAAACGATTAGATTGGGCTCAATCGACGGATTTTTATCACAACAGAAATATATAGAAAGTCACGTGTGTGACCTGTTTTAGGGAATTTTAAAGAGATTAAAGTGATGTAAACCTTCCCAAAGATTTGTATCTATCTAAGGAAGAGTTTAGAATAAAAAGGAAAGCTCAGAAACACGTAGAAATTCTAAAACAAGAAATTGCCGCAACTTTTCCATGAAGAGAAGGAAAGAGATTTTGGAAGATTTGGGAGAGATTTAATCGGTATTTTTGATATAAATAGATGTCTTGGGTCATATAGAAGGGGTGTCGAGAGTTTGGGAACCTAAGGAGAGCCAGAGAAGAAGAAATCATAGCTTTACCAAACTCTGTTTCTACTGCTGCTGCTGCTGAAGAGGAAGAACGCGAAGAACATTGACGCACGGGAAACAGTCGCAGAACAGTGTCGTTGTTTAACAGCTGAAGAACATTAAGCTGTGCAGGGCAGTCGTTTTCTAGGGTCTTAAAATCAGCGACAAAGCAACAGTACTTACAACAGTTTTCTGTAACAGTTCCATTGTAACAGCTGTTTTGCAACACCAATACACTGTTGCAAACAGTCTGTGTTATTACTTTTCACTCTTTTAATCATCTTTTGAGCAACAAACACATATTTTGAGATCATGATTAATATGAGGAGCTAAACCCCATTGCTGAGGCGATAGAGGAAGCTATTTTTCCAACAAAAAGTGGTATATTCTATTTTATCTTTTTATTTGCAATAATTATATGATTATTTGCCTTGAACTATTATTGAATATGATTTTTATTTGAGTGATTGTGATCTATTTTGATGGAGTATGCTTAGTTTTAAGACTTTTTATGCTTCATACTTGGTATTTACAATTACTACTTTTGAAAATCTACTTGTTACAATATTTTAGAATAAAATTAAACGAGAAGATTGCATAAATATAAGTATTGGTTTAATCACTTTGAACTTGGAAAATAGTGGAATATTAGCCTCAGTGTTTCTTTTAGTATTGATATCATCTTTGATTGAGTTTGCTATAATTTTTAGTGAGTTTTCTATTTTAATATTAGAATTTAAGTCTAATTAATATCCTTCACAAGTCTGAGAATCAAACCACTTTTACCACTATCTACAAATCACATCAATTTTTGGCGCCGCCGACGCGGGCTTGTTTTTAGGGTTTTAGATTTTTTTTTTTTTTTATTTTTAATTTTTTTTTTTATTTTTATCCCTTTTTATGTTTTTGGGTATTTATCTTGTGTCTACAGGTTCTGGATCATAAAGAAAATTGAGCCAAGGAGTTTGGTGATCTCATAAAGACTTGGAGCTAAAGATTAAAGCAAAAAGAACAGAAAAGAAGACAATTTTATTTTAGACAATTTTAGTTTAGGGTTTGTTTATTTTATTTAAAAAAAAAACTGTATTAGGGTTTATTATTTTTGTAATTTTTCTTTATTTTTTTTGGACTTTTGGACTTTGGGACATTATTTTTTTTTATTACCCTACGGAAGGGTACTTTAAGTATAAACTGTTTGTAGAGAAGGAGAACAATTACGATATTTTCTCTGCACCTTGGGTTCGTACACTAGACATCGGAGTCAGTGGCCCGAGTCGACTACAACTGATTCATCCCCCGTCTGGAATGGGAGGTAAGATTCTAAACACTCGCGAATCCCCTGTCAGCGAGTTACTGGACTCCTTCGTATGCATATATGTTGAGGACTGAATACGGACATTTATTTTTCTAGTAAAGGGAAAGGCATGGCCATACAAGATAAGGGTTCAAATTTCATCACCGTTCTCTTCTTGCCCGCTTTAGGAACACGTAACCTACGCGAACCTAAGCCTAAAAGTTTGACTAGAACGAGACCGATAGGGTAACGAGCTTAACAGGAAAGTCATTCGAAAAATATTGGTTACTCTTTTAAGCATACTTCGAAGTTCTTGACGGTTTCTGTAAGTTGAATGCGTGACTGCGCCGCCTAGTAATACCGGTGAGGCCTTGGGTATCAAAGCTCCACCGAGATTCCCTCGCCTCTATTCAACTTACGTTAACTCGGATTGATTCTAGAGGGTTTGCTTAAATTGTAACGAATTCCCGTTCGAAGGATTAGAAGCTGGTCTAGAAACAATCTAAGTGGAGTCATCATGCTTTTTGTTTGCTAGAAATCAATAGGTTTGATTTGGTTGAGTCGGCCTTGATCTGTGTTTGCTTACCCTTCAAATTTAGAAAATTCTATTGTATGCCTGAACGTAAAAGAGACGCACTAGGTAGATTTGTTAAAGAAAAACCTAGTAGTTCGAAGCGTCTCGATTACCTTAATCTAGAAAGTCCGGCTTTTGAAGAGTCTGTTTTTGAACGTTCTTTGACTAAGGAGAGAATCCCTATTGCTCGGATAGCGCCAGAAATGGCAACTTTGAAAGCTTTGTTGAATCCAACTAGGACCACCCGTCCTTCGTGTATTAAGTTAGCTGAAACAGAGGCACCCTATGAACTGAAACCTAGGACCTTACAGATGCTCCAAATATTTTTAGGGAAAGAAAATGAAAACCCTTATTACCATGTTAGGTATTTTGAGGAAATTTGTAGTACTCTAAGAATTAGAGGCTTAGATGATGATGCTTTGAAACTTAGGTTATTCCCATTTTCCCTGAAAGGTTAGGCCAAGTCATGGCTGTATAGTTTGGACTCCGAGTCAATTGAGACATATGAACAACTTACATCTGCCTTTTTCAATAAGTTTTTCCCTAAGCACAAAACATTGTCTATTAGGACGCAAATATGCACATTTTCACAACAAGAAGGAGAATCTTTATATAGGTATTTGGAAAGGTTCAATGATTTATTATCCCAGTGTCCTCATCATGGTTTAGAAAAGGTTAGGCTAGTTCAGATCCTTTATGAGGGTTTAGATTATTCCACAACGACCATGGTTGAGTCTCTATGCACTGGTGGATTTGAAAACCAAACTGTTGATGCGGCGATGGAATTTTTTAATGAAATCGCATAAAAAACCCAGCAACGGGAAAATAGTAGGGCACCCCAGAAAATAATTCTTTTAAGTAGAGGAAACTTTAATAGGGTAGAAGGAGGCTATGAATCAGATGCCAAAATTGTTGCTATAGCAAAAAGGTTAGAAGCCTTAGAAGTGGGTCAGACTAGTGGTAGAGTGGAGCCTTTTTGGGAAGGCCAGAATATTGAAGAGCAGGCCAATGCTCTTTATAATAACACTAGATTTGATAACCGTCAAAAGATTGACCCATATTCAGAAACCTATAATCCTGGTTGGAGAAACCATCCGAACCTTTCGTGGTCTAAGGGCCAAAGTCAAGGTCAGTTTAGTAATTCTAATGCTCCCCCAGGTTTTGGCTATACTAAGAATCCTTCAGGACTAGCTCAGTTTCAGAATCAGTCAGATAAGAAAATCCTAAGTTTAGAGGAATCTCTCGCCTTGTTAACTCAGCAAACTGCAAAATTCCAGTTATCCGTAGAACAGAGTCTACAAGCTAGTAACAGGATAGGACAAGAAAATAGTCAGGCTATTTCCGAGTTAAAAACCCAGGTTGGTCTGATAAGTGATTCTTTGAGAGAAAAAGGTAAGTTTCCTAGTCAAACACAACCCAACCCTAGAGGAGTTCATGAATTAGGTGCAAAACCATCGAATCAATTGAATGTGTTAGAACCCTTAGAAGTGGTAGAGTTGTAGACAATAAGGTAACCATGCCCGATAGTGAACATACTGTAGTTCACCCCTCAGGATCTCACCTCTCAGGACCAGTAGCTGAAGAGACTGATAAAGTTTCTGATGATGTGAATTCGGTTCCTGAAAGGTCTGATTTTAGGCCTAGAGCCCCATTTCCTCAGCTATTAGTACCAACAAAGAAGGAATCGAACTTTAATGACATAGTGGAGGTTTTTAAGCAAGTTACCATAAACCTTCCCTTATTAGATGCAATTAGGCAAATTCCTGCTTATGCCAAGTTCCTTAAGGATATGTGTACGCGAAAGCGAAAACTTAGCGTCCATAAGAAAGCCTTTTTAGCTAGTCACGTAAGTTCAATCATTCAGAACACCACAACTCCAAAGTACAAAGACCCAGGTTCTCCTACCATTGCTTGCACAATAGGTAACTTCCGGGTAGAAAAAGCTTTACTTGACTTAGGAGCCAGTGTGAACTTACTGCCATTCCATGTATACTTACAGCTAGGACTTGGTGAAATGAAACCTACTCAGATGACACTGCAGTTAGCTGATAGGTCTGTTAAAATCCCTCGAGGTGTTATCGAGGATGTTCTTATTGAGGTCGACAAGTTTATTTATCCAGTGGATTTCGTGGTCCTAGATACCCAACCTGTCCCTGACCCAGAGAACCAGATACCTGTGATTTTAGGTCGCCCATTTTTAGCTACGTCTAATGCGATCATTAACTGTCGAAATGGTGTGATGAGTTTATCTTTTGGTAATATGACTATGGAGATGAACATTTTTAATGTCAGTAAGCAACCTCATGAGCTAGATGACACATGTGTTGAGGAGGTGAACATGATAGAAGCCTTAGTTCAGGAGTCATTACCAAACATCTTGTCTGAAGACCCATTAGAAAGTTGTCTATCCCATTTTGGTTTAGATTTTGACGACGATAGCACTATTGAACAGGTGAATGCTCTATTAGATTCCCCCTGTGTTAGACACTGATAGATGGAAAGCTAGGTTCGAACCGTTACCAGTTTCTGAGACTACCCTAATTCCTTCTTTAGAAGAGCCCCCAAAGTTGGACCTTAAACCACTACCCGATACTCTAAAGTATGTGTTTTTAGGCCCATCTGAGACTTTACCTGTGATTGTAGCTTCCAATTTGGATAGTGATCAGGAAAGTAGGCTAAATGTACTTCAAGACAATAAGGAAGCTTTAGGGTGGACTATAGCAGACATTAAGGGTATAAGTCCTACTGTGTGTATGCATCAGATTCATTTAGAGGAAGACTCCAAACCTTCTAGGGAGATGCAACGTCGACTGAACCCTAACATGAAAGAGGTAGTTCGAAAAGAGGTGCTTAAGTTGTTAGATGCGGGTATTATTTACCCAATTTCAGACAGTAAGTGGGTCAGCCCTGTTCAGGTTGTCCCCAAGAAATCAGGTATCACTGTAGTCCAGAATGATAATAATGAATTAATCCCAACCCGAGTGACCACGGGATGGCGTGTGTGTATTGACTATAGGAAATTGAACAAGGTCACAAGGAAGGATCACTTTCCCCTTCCTTTTATCGACCAAATGCTAGAGCGATTAGCTGGACATAGTCACTATTGCTTCTTAGATGGCTACTCCGGTTATAATCAGATCGTTATTGCCCCAGAAGACCAAGAGAAAACCACTTTTACCTGTCCCTTTGGTACCTTTGCGTATAGACGCATGCCTTTCGGGCTATGTAATGCCCCTGCAACTTTTCAGCGTTGTATGATGAGCATATTTTCTGATATGGGTAGAACGGTTCTTAGAGGTCTTTATGGATGATTTTTCAGTGTTTGGTTCATCTTTCGATGAGTGCTTGCATCATTTGACATTAGTGTTGACTAGGTGTAAGGAAAAAAATTTAGTGCTTAATTGGGAAAAATGCCATTTCATGGTTAAATCAGGAATTGTATTAGGGCACATCGTCTCTTCAAAGGGTATAGAGGTAGACAAAGCCAAAGTTGACCTTATTAAGACTTTACAGGTCCCAAAAACCGTAAAAGATATTAGGTCATTCCTAGGGCATGCAGGTTTTTACCGTCGATTCATTAAGGATTTTAGCTTGATTTCTAGACCTCTTTGCAATTTGCTTGCAAAAGATGTTAAGTTTGTCTTTGATGATGCTTGTTTAGAGGCTTTTGAGAAGCTTAAAACTTTACTCACTACTGCCCCGATAGTCCAGGCACCTAACTGGAACCTACCCTTTGAGATTATGTGTGATTCTTCAGATTATGCTATAGGCGTCGTTTTAGGACAACGAGAAAACAAATTACTTCATGTGATTTATTATGCTAGCAAAACTCTGAATGATGCCCAAATGAACTACACAACTACCGAGAAGGAACTTTTAGCCATCGTGTTTGCCTTGGATAAGTTTAGGTCCTACCTATTAGGTTCTAAGATCATAATCTATACAGATCATGCTGCTTTGAAATACCTTTTATCTAAGAAGGATACCAAACCTAGATTGATTAGATGGATCCTATTGTTACAGGAATTTTCCCCAGACATTAGAGACAAAAAGGGTGCAGAAAATGTAGTAGCAGATCACTTGTCTAGGCTAGTTGTTAGTTCCCCTAGTGATTCCCTTCCTATAAGGGATAGCTTTCCTGATGAACAATTGTTCTCTGTTTCCCAATCACCTTGGTATGCAAATATAGTGAATTATCTTGTTACTGGTCGAACCCCTCAACATTGGGGTAAGCAAGATCGTTCTAGGTTTTTAGCCGAGGTTAAGCATTTCTTTTGGGACGATCCTTATCTGTTTAAGTATTGTCCGGACCAGATTATTGGAGATGTGTATCTGAGAGTGACCAGTCTAGTATTATCTCCTTTTGTCATGAACATGCATGTGGGGGTCATTTTAGTGCTAAGAAGACTGCTGCTAAGATTTTGCAGTGTGGATTTTACTGGCCTTCGTTGTTTAAAGATTCCCATAGTCATTGTGTTTCTTGTGAGCGTTGCCAGAAGTTAGGAACCATTTCCCGTAGAAATATGATGCCTTTGAACCCTATTTTAGTGATTGAGGTCTTTGATGTGTGGGGCATTGATTTTATGGGTCCATTTCCTATTTCGTTTGGTTATCTTTACATACTTGTCGCTGTAGACTATGTGTCTAAGTGGGTTGAGGCGGTTGTAGAACGAATGACCACAGGGTCGTAGTCCAGTTTTTGAAAGAGAATATACTTACACGTTTTGGTACGCCGCGAGCTATAATTAGTGATGGAGGTTCACACTTTTGTAATAGACCGTTTCTCTTTTAATGAAACAATACGGTATTACCCATAAAGTAGCAACCCCATATCACCCTCAGACTAGTGGTCAGGTAGAGGTTTCCAATAGGGAAATTAAACGTATTCTAGAGAAAACAGTTAATCCAAATAGGAAAGACTGGTCGTCGAGGCTTACTGATGCCTTATGGGCTTACCGTACTGCGTTTAAGACACCCATTGGAATGTCACCTTATCGTTTAGTGTTTGGCAAGGCATGTCACCTCCTGTTGAGTTAGAGCATCGAGCCTATTGGGCTATTAAGAACTTAAACTTTTCACTTGACAAGGCAGGAGCTCAAAGAAAGCTCCAGCTCAATGAGTTGGACGAGATTCGTAGAGATGCATACGATAGTGCTAAGGAGTATAAGAACAAAATGAAACTTGTGCATGATAGGAATATTTTACGAAAGTCATTTTCTCCAGGTCAAAAAGTTCTTCTGTATGACACTCGTTTGCATCTATTCCCCGGGAAGTTGCGCTCTCGGTGGACCGGTCCTTTTGTGGTCCGTACTGTTTTTCCTCATGGCGCTGTTGAGATTGAGACACCAGATGGTAGTAGTTCTTCGAAGGTTAACGGTCAGCGATTGAAGCCCTTTTTAGAGCCTTTTCCTACAGGTGATGTTGAGGAGGTCCCTCTGGAGGACCCTGTTTACCTTGATTGACCATCGAGGCGATTTTGTATGTTGTATAATATTTTTGTAGGTTTTTGGTTACACTTCACCCAGGTACTATCTTTCCGACTTCTCTCTTTACTATTTCCTCATGTTACTTATATTTTTGGTACTGTTCTTTGATTAGAAACATTGAGGACAATGTTAGATTTAAGTTTGGGGGTGGGGTAGAACTTTTTGTTACCTTTTCGTTGCAATAAATAAACTCCAGAGCCTAGAAATTTATCCCTATTAAGGATGGCACTAACCAATCTAAGTGGATGGAAGCATTTTGGTTGTAGGAGTTGAGGAACCAATCTGACTAGATGGCAACATCTAAAGAGTCTATTCATAAAAGCACAGAGCTCAGGTGTTAGAAATAACATGATAGTTTCACCATATCTCGTTGAGTCCTTTTCACTTCTGTTTTTATTTTGTTTTGTTTTTAAACTATGTTTCTCTAAGTGATTAGGTGGGGCTCACGATTCAAGTTGTTACCAATGCTAGGGTGAATTAGAGTGATTGAGAGAAAAAAAAAAAAAAAAAAAAAAAAAAAAAAGAGACCAGACCATCAGACCAACTGGAATAAATTCAATAAAGTCGACCACTGGAACCCTTGTATATGCCAGTTGTGTTGACCTAGAGTTAGGATTATCAATCACTGGTTCCCTTGTATATGCCAGTGTGTTGATATTAGTCAGACGTATCTCAGTCCATTAGGATAGGTTCATTTTGGCGGAGGCCTTCAGACAGATATGAGAAACACCGTTCACCTAGTAAACATCAAAACCATCTATGTTTTTCTATATCCATCTTCTTGATCTATCCATGTGATTAGTTTTGACTCCGGATATTGATGTCCATAGTGCGACTATCTGAGTAGAGCTCTGTCACTTATATATGAATTTTAGTATGCTTGAGTGCAAACTCGTGTACAACAATTGGAATTTCGCATCAGGGTACTTCCTCCTGTAGTCAATAAGTATGCCAACCAAAGAGATTATTTAGTGCCTTCCAAGGTTCTGTGTAGATAGCTAGGGTCTGGAGTATAAAGATTTTGTGGGTATACCTCTGGTAAGCCCTCCGGAGACAACACTCCTCCACTAGGGACACCTAGGGGTTTAAAGGCTTATTGCATAAGCTAAATGCAATCGACGATGCCTGCGACAGTGTGTTAGGATTTTATTTCTATTTTATTTTTGCTCGAGGACTAGAAAATAATAGGTTTGGGGGTATTTGATAGACACATTTTTGTGTCCGATTTGTCTCGATTCTATATATTGTTAGGGATCATTTTTGTACTTATTATGGTGTTTTATTTATTTGTAGGTATTTTTGGACAATAAACATTTTTGGAAAAAATTGGCTCGAAAAGTTGTCCGAAAACACCCGGAGGACATTTGCTATTCAGACTCTCACTTTGGATAAGGGGTAACCTAATTACACTTTGGATAAGGGGTAACCTAATTATTAAGGGGAATCCCATTTCCAGGCAGTTGCTAATCGCACCCCTACCCTGGATAAGGGGAAACCATCTTCAACATTTCAAAAACCAGGTTTTGGCGGGAAAATAGGTGCAGTGAAGAACAATTTTGGCAATCGTGATTTGGAGGAGTTTGAGGTCGATTAAAACTCGGATTTTCATAGGATAGACTCCTTATGGGTCTAGGAATCTGATATGGGTGTTTAAATCGATTAGACTGGGCTCAATCGACGGATTTTTATCACAACAGAAATATATGGAAAGTCACGGGTGTGACCTGTTTTAGGGAATTTTAGAGAGATTAAAGTGTTGTAAACCTTACCAAAGATTTGTATCTATCTAAGGAAGAGTTTAGAATAAAAATAAAAGCTCAGAAACGCGTAGAAATTCTAAAACAAGAAATTTCCACAACTTTGCCGTGAAGAGAAGGAAAGGGATTTTGGAAGATTTGGGAGAGATTTAATCGCTATTTTTGATATAAATAGATGTCTTGGGTCATATAGAAGGGGTGTCGAGAGTTTGGGAACCTAAGGAGAGCCAGAAAAGAAGAAATCATAGCTTTACCAAACTCTGTTTCTGCTGCTGCTGTTGCTGAAGAGGAAGAACGCGAAGAACATTGACGCAGGGAAACAGTCGCAGAATAGTGGTGTTGTTTAACAGCTGAAGAACATTAAGCTGTGCAGGGCAGTCGTATTCTAGGGTCTTAAAATCAACGACAAAGCAACAGTACTTACAACAGTTTTCTGTAACAGTTCCATTGTAACAGCTGTTTTGCAACACCAATACACTGTTGCAAACAGTCTGTGTTATTACTTTTCACTCTTTTAATCATCTTTTGAGCAACAAACACATATTTTGAGATCATGATTAATATGAGGAGCTAAACCCCATTGCTGAGGCGATAGAGGAAGCTATTTTTCCAACAAAAAGTGGTATATTCTATTTTATCTTTTTATTTGCAATAATTATATGATTATTTACCTTGAACTATTATTGAATATGATTTTTATTTGAGTGATTGTGATCTATTTTGATGGAGTATGCTTAGTTTTAAGACTTTTGATGCTTCATACTTGGTATTTACAATTACTACTTTTGAAAATCTACTTGTTGCAATATTTTAGAATCAAATTAAACGAGAAGATTGCATAAATATAAGTATTGGTTTAATCACTTTGAACTTGGAAAATAGTGGAATCTTAGCCTCAGTGTTTCTTTTAGTATTGATATCATCTTTGATTGAGTTTGCTATAATTTTTAGTGAGTTTTCTATTTTAATATTAGAATTTAAGTCTAATTAATATCCTTCACAAGTCTGAGAATCGAACCACTTTTACCACTATCTACAAATCACATCACTGGAGCAGTTGATGACTCTATGGAAGGGCATTTGCTGTCGGACAATGGTTGTTGGTTGTTAGAAAAAGGGCCCGTGGTACCCTCGTTTGATGGTTCTAACACGGCCTTATAGTTCTTGTTCCTTATGTATTCATCTTTTATCTTTTTCTTGTGTTGCCTTTCTGTCTTCTGAGCAAGAAATTCATTTAAGGTATGAATTGAATGCAAGTATAGGCCTTCATTAATCTCTAGCCTTAAATCACAGATATATCTATTGACTTGTTCATCCTCAATTTCGGGAAGGTTGACTCTCGCGCCCAACTAGTATAATTCTTTTATATATTCACTCGTTGACCTCTTTCCTTGTGAGCACTGTTGGCAACTTTGGAAAGGTTTCTGTGAAAAATCAGGAGGGAGGAAATGTACCTTCATCATATTACGCATTTGAGGCCACAGGGTCATTGTTGTTTCTCCTCGTAGCCTTCGACTGTGTTCGGTTTTTCTCCACCAAGTACCGTCCCCTCCCTTAAACTTGTAAGAGACCTGCTTTACTCACTGTGATTCTGGAATCCGCGTACACTCAAAAAAATTCTCAACAGATGCGATATAATCAAGGGATCCTTCCATATCGATCGTACCGTTATAGATGGGAGTGTCCAATTACATTTTGTAAGAAAAACTTGAATCACCTTCTTCGCGAAAGGTATTATTTTGGTACGCCTCATCAACAAAAATTTCAGAACCTGATTCATCCTCGTACTCAACAGGAATACGAAGAGACCCAACTTTAAACCCTGGAAAACTCCCTCTTTGTAACTGTTCGCTCTAAAAAAAAATTCCTTAAGTTTGATTCAAACTCTTAAAAATTATCAGACACAAAATCAAATTCACAAAATCCATGAACATCACGTCCAGTCCTTCGCCGGTTATCCTCAAAGTAAGGGTTTCGATTAGTAGTACCTCTAGAATGAAAAATGTTACCTTCAGGAGTTTTGAGGGTGAAACATTGAGATGGCTGTTAATATGGTCCTGGGCGTGCGTCGCTATTGAATCTTTGAGGTAGTTGCTGATATGGTCGTCATTCCGCATCTCGATTATTTTTGCTTCGCTCCAATTTCAAAACCTTTAAGGAATCTTGTAGTTCTTGTAAGATCTTTGTGTGAGCAGTTAGGGTTTCACCAAAATTAGTAATGGTCGTATCTTGAGCTTCAATCATTAAAAACATTGGATCTTTATTAGTGTTTACTTCATCAGGTTTTGCACCATTATTTCCTTCGTTAGATGTCTTCGTTGGCTTAGACATGAAATCAGTCTTCTAGGCAAAGATGTGCAGCAGGAAAGAACTAGCTTTGGTAACACCTGATAGAGGACAACTGAATCAATTGAATTAGGTTAGTAAAATAAGGAAAATACACTCCTTAAAATAGATAACTCACTCAAATCCAAGAGCTACGGAAACTCTAATCCAAGAGTAAAAAATGTAAAAAGGGTTCATAACCGATAAACTAAATCTTTAAGATTGATAATGATAAACGAGCAAAAGCTACCTCTAAGAGAAAAGACTCTTCGGTACTTGTAGTACCACCAAACCCTAACAATAAATTCTTACTAAACTTAACAATCCTAAAAAAATCCACAAATATGTAATACCTAACAAGAACACTCATATAATCTATTATCTTCCCTTTTGTTGGACTGCTACTTAAACATGGAGAGATATGCAAATTTTGCAAGATTTGGAAACTCAACTAGCCACTGTGATGTGTTCGAATACGTCCCATATCAGAACAACACGTGGTCTGAGGTACCTCTTCCCCATAATAAATATGTTAATGGATGTAAATGGGTGTACCATGTCAAATACAAATTAAATGGTACGATTGAAGTTTAAAAATCTCGTTTGGTTACAAAATGTTACACTCAGCTTGAAGGAGTCGATTATCACGAAACTTTTACACCAGTTGTAAAGATTGTAACTGTTCGTATGCTATTATCCATAACCTCTATTAAAGGTTGGTCACTTCACCAATTCGGTATCAATAACGCCTTTCTTCAAGGCGATTTAGTTGAACAAATTTTTATGGAGTTACCACCCGGTTTTAAACGACAGGGGAGAATCTCGTATGTCGTTTAAATAAATCTCTTTATGGACTTAAACAAGCTTCTCGTCAGTGGTTTGTAAAGTTTTCGACCACTCTCATTTCAGAAAGTTTTAAGAAATCTTAAGAAGATTATTCTCTATTTCACTATCATAAAGGTTCTATCTCTATATATATTTTAGTATATGCAGATGATATTATTATGAAAGGAAATGATCATATGTTGATTCAGCACTTCAAAGAAGTTCTTGAAAAGAAATTCTCAATCAAAGACTTAAGTAAGTTAACTTACTTTAGGGATTGAGGTTTTTCGTTCGCCAAAAGGCATATTTTTATGCCAAAGAAAATATATCTTGGATATCCTCCACGATGCAAGGCTAACAGGATCACATCCAACATCATTCCATATGGAACAAAATCCAAAACTAATGCTTGTGAATGGTAAAATTCCAGATATTCCTCCATCTTATCGTTGTCTAATTGGACGACTTCTATACTTAACGGTCACAAGACCTGATACAGAGTACGCAATAATTTCATTTGTCTATTTATGCAAAATCCTACACCTACGCACATGGATATTGCCAATCATATTCTACGATATCTGAAAGGTTCCGTTGGTAAAGGAATTATTTTGTATTCAAATAATAATTTGGTCTTAACTGGGTATACAGACTCTGATTGGGATGGTTGACCAACAACCCATCGATCAACCACAAGGTATGTTACCATGAAAGGAAACAACCCCATATCCTGGTAAAATAAGAAACAAATTACTGTAGTTTGATCTTCCGCATAAGATGAATACCGATCTTTAGCTAATATCGCAAGTGAGATTCAATAGCTCACTTATCTCATGCAAGATTTTAAAATCAAGATTCATGAACCAGCGACAGTACAATGTGATAATCAAGCTGCAATTCACATTGCAAATAATTCAGTCTTTCACGAACGAACAAAGCACATTGAAAATGATTGTCATTTTGTGCGTGAAAGAATCATGTCGGGATTGATATCTCCAACTTATGTCAGAACTTACGATCAATTAGCGGACGTCTTTACAAAATCCTTAGAGGGAAAAGATCATCGACGCATTATCAACAAGTTGGGCGTACGCGACATCTCTGATACGACTCCAACTTGAGGGGGAGTGTTTGAAAGTAGTGTGTGCAAGAAAGTCGATAACTTGGTATGCACATCCCGTATATTCTATATTTAGAAACAATTTTGTATTTAGTTTTTCTTGTATGTCAATGTAACTCAACAATATAAATAGAAAACTATTCTTCCTCTTCTAACACAACGAGAAGAGGGTAAAACATCTGTGCCTATAATTTCTGATTACTAAAGTCAGCTTCGATTCGGAATAGAAAGTGTAAAACCAGTTTAGTTATTTTATGTTAATTATTTTGTTAGAGTTTGGTAACACGTGCTTGTGATATAGTGGTATGGGTGATTGTATGTCCAGTTGTTATGACAACTTGTACAAGTTTATACTTGGCATAAAACCAAGTCTCCCTCTCCTGGTTCAGTTACAGTTCATTCATTAATAGAATACATTCATTTCTCTTGTTTCTTGATACAAAACTATGGTATCAAAATAGATTTATATATTTAGGTTTTACGATTCAAGAATTTATAGATCTCAATTCTGAATTTACCAATTCATCAATGAAGAATCACAATAATATTGATATTCTTATATACATCAACTCACAAATATGTTTTTATTGAAACTTAAACACGATACCTACATCACCTAGAAAGCATTATTGATGCCGATAATCAAGAAATTTAAGCTTCTAGGGTTTCTTCATGGTATAGCTTCTTGTCATGTTCAATTTACTAATCGAGCTAATACAAACAATGGTATTGAAAATACAGACTTAATCAACTTTTCCTGAATCTGTTGTTGCTTCTTCATCTCATGAATTATGGAACAATCTTGAAGATAAGTTCTCACGAGTTTCTGCTAATCATACTATTAAGCTTTGAACCAAGATTCAATCTACAAAACAAGGTATTTTTTTTATGAATCCAGCACGTAAAAGATTACCATCTACCATTTTGAATATCAGGCGTTGAAGATTAACAGTTGAAATTAAAATATGTGGATGGTGAGTTTCATATTGCGGAATACTCTCAGTTTCTGTAGGAATGTAGATTTTTATAAGAACAACATGCATGACACCAAAAAATTAACTTCAAATTCATCGCCATTTGGATTTTATAAAAAAAAATGGCATCATCATGTCATGATAATGTCATTCTAACCATGTCATCGGATTCTTCCCCTGTCAAAAAGAGAATGTCATCGGATTCTTCCCCAGTCATAACAATCCCATACAACATATAAGATGCACAAACAAATTATGAAAAAGATATTATCAAAGAGAAACTATAACTTGAATTCCATCTACTATCTCAGGTTTTTGACAATGGTAATTACAAAGTTTCTTGTCTCCGCACCCTAATCTCTGTCTCATGTCTACCTATTTATACTATACGGATAAAAAAAAATGCACACATCAAATCAAGCATGAAAAGGTACAATGGGGGTTGGATAACGTGGGTTCCACGGTCCATGTATCACGCAAAATGACACTGGTAATCATCACTAAGCTGCTGTAAGCCCTTGTCTGCGCTAAAAAGAAACTCAATTACAGCCTAACCTGGGATTTTAAGCTCGACAATCATCTCAAGTTACCATAACTTGCCTACCATAGTTAGCCAAGCACCCACACAAACCATATAAGTATATCAGATGAAAGTCAACCATGAAATAAAAATCAAGAAAAAGCAGTGAAAGAGTTGTGAGAACGGTGTAAACGAGAAAAGACAACCTTTGAATTTTAAGGACGGTTAGTTGGGGAACTTTTATGACATTTGGTGGAAGTTAGGATGTGAAGTTATATATGTACCTATCTGTTCTGCGTCATGTGCAAATCTGCTACGCGATTTAAGGCATAAAACGTACCTCGTCAGGTCAAAAAGTTTAACAGGTTTTACAATGGGTTAAGGAATACAGGTCATTAATATAGTCTTAAGCTTCATCAGTGTATACACTATTGTTAACCTCTAACAAGTTGCAGGGATAAGGTAATTCAACCAAAACATGGAGGTTTAGAATTTCAATCCCTTTGTCTTTGATGATCACATGTTCGATTGTAGTAGTTAGCTGACCGGCATATGAGAATTTGTAGAAGAGCTATAATTGTATTTGTTCGTACTTCCCGGAGCTAGCTACAACGAGCTCAAACACCCCTGCACTTCAAAATTATCAAAATCCTCGTGTTAATTATACATGGTCCTTTTCAAATCTTTAGTTGATTGAGACAAGTTACTGAGTTCCTATAATAAATATCTGCTCAGTACTTCCATAGTACACTGAAAAGAAAGAAAAGAAAAAAACAGTTTTTTTTGTTTCATCCTTGTTGTATATTAATGAATGAAGCCCTAAGCCACTACTATGCTTCGTTACTTTCATCACACTAAAAAAAGGATAAAAACACAACAACGAAGGCATTATATGTGGGTGGATCAATCAGGAAGCAGCTCTTTGTTTTGCAATGGAGGATATTACATATTTCAGTCTCATAACCCTGATACTAAGTTTAATTTGTTCAACATTTTTGTTGGGTTCATTAGCAAAAGCATACTTTACTTCTCGTCCTTGCAAGATTTTTCTATTAGATTTTGCTTGTTATAAACCTGTTGATTCATTAAGGGTCAGCCATGATATCTTCATGGAGCAAGCAGTGGGTGTTTTCTCAGAAGAGAGCTTGGAATTTCAAAAGAGCATTTTAGAAAAATCAGGATTGGGGCACTCGACATACTTGCCGGAGGCCATATGGCAAGTGCCATTTAATCCATGCATGGCAGATGCAAGAGAAGAGCTACAGACAGTAATATATGGATCTATTGATGAGGTTCTTCTCAAAACCGGTGTGAAAGCCGTTGATGTGGGGTTTCTGATTGTAAACTGTAGTCTCTTCAACACTAGCCCATCTGTCTGTTCCATGATCATAAATCATTACAAACTGAAGAATGATGTTGTAAGTTATAACCTTGGTGGAATGGGTTGTAGTGCTGGACTCATAGCTATGGATCTTGTTAAACAACTTCTACAGGTTTGTATATGAATGGACTATTATTTCTTAATGTTTATTTGTGCATGTTTATATCTGACAATTAATGTTTCAAATGAGTGATTTGTGATGGTGATTTGGGACTAAGCAGGTGCACATCAACTCTTATGTCCTAGTGGTGAGCACAGAGATCATAACTCTCAGCTTATACAAAGGCAACAAACGGTCCATGCTAGTCCCCAACTGCCTATTTCGAATGGGAGGTGCAGCAATCCTCCTATCGAATCGTCTTTCCGATCATAAAAACTCCAAATATCAACTCATCCACACCGTGCGAACACACAAGGGTTCAGAAGATCGTGATTACAAGTGTACATATCAGGAAGAAGATAGCAATGGGATCATTGGGCTTAATCTCTCAAAAGACCTAGCTAAAGTCGCCGAAGATGCTCTAAGAACAAACATAACTTTGTTATGTCCACTAGTCCTTCCTTTATCAGAAAAATTTCTCTTCCTGACAAACTTCATTGCAAGGAGGGCACTATTCATGAAAATGGTCCCATACGTACCAGATTTCAAACTTCTGTTTGAGCATTTCTGCATTCATCCAGGAGGTAAAGGATTACTTGACAAGTTCGAGAAGAACTTAAAACTTAGTGAATGGCAATTAGAGCCATCAAGAATGACTCTATACAGGTTTGGAAATACTTCAAGTAGTTCTGTGTGGTATGAACTTGCTTATTCTGAAGCTAAAGGAAGGATTCAAAGAGGTGACAAAGTTTTGCAGATCGGACTTGGTGCAGGATTCAAGTGTAATAGTGCAGTTTGGAGTGCGATAAGAACATTAGATCCTTCGATGGAGAAGAACGCTTGGATGGAGGAGATTGAATCTTTCCCTGTTCTTATGGACACCGTATTATAAGCATTTAGAAATCATGGTAAGTTCCATTTGGACATGAAATGAGGGAAATACTGGATTAATCAATTATGTTTTTTTTTTTTTTTTGTTTCTTGAATCGTTTCTTAGCCTTCTGGGTAATCTGGAACGACCTTTGCCCAAGGAAAAAACTAGTAGGCCATTTAGAAACAAAATAGCTAAGACTGACTTAATGTTATTTTTGATTCTCTTAATTAGGTTGTAGTTTCTGTGTGTCTGTGCCGTCTAATGTTTCGTTGTTATTGTACGTGTTTAGTCTCGTCTTTTTTCTTTTTGGATAGATTATCTACTCTCATGCATTAGGCTTCCCTTCTTATCTAGGGGTGGAAAGCTCATTAAGATTTAGCAACAGACTCAGGCCATGATGTTGTGTACTTGTGTTCACAATGATCTGTTCTACATCGTAGTTTTATCCGTAAAAATCAGTTCTTTCTGTCAAACCAAGTTTCGAAATATCATTAGAAGAGATATAAAACACAAGAAACTCTGCACTCTGCAGTATTATATGAAGTTTTACTGCTAACTAATTTTTGGCGAAAATATAAATGAGAAGTTCTAGGTGGTCTGTAATCCCATCCCCGGTTACATCCATGATATCGCATCCACTACGACTTGGATGTTTAATAGTGCTACAACTCAGTGACAATGGGCACGCAACACCCACGGAATGGTAGAACACATGTCAGGAAGGATGTGCAGTAGCTAATACCATCAACAACTTCACTAGACTTGCATCATTGAACCCTTTGAGGAGTTGCAGAAAATGCTCTATAAACAAATATAACTTTTCCAAGCCGTATGTCATCATGAATCATGATGTTAGAGCCCATGGACCCAACTCTCCCTGATAAGCAATGTGTCCAGTTAGTGCTGGAGCTGGAGCCACTCAACATTCGACACCCCCCTCCCCGGGGTTACACAATGACACCCGAAGTCTGCAGAGTCAGAGAACATTAAAAGATTACACTGGCCTCAGTAAGTATCTCTTCTTGATAGAATTCTTACTTTTCACCGTGTTGGTAAACAGATTTTTTGGGATGATCAAATATATTCTAGCCTTGTTATGAAATATCTACCTTAGCCAAACATGTACCCTTGTATTTGTTTGTTACAACACGTGTAATGTTCTTCACTTAGGTGAAACTCAACTCTATCAACCTTAACCATCCAATTACAGCTGAATACCGGACCCAATCCAGCGGTACATCAGTCCTTTCTACATACAGGTCCACTTATGAAAATCTAATTCCTCTCTACATACTTAAATTTGTCTGCAAATTAATGTCGAAATACATACAGGTCCACTTAAGAACATCGGCCGAACACTAACATGGGATTTTAAATATCTTTAAAGGGATTGAATATGACACTTACTCCTCTAAATCATTGTCGGTATATCTTCTGATTAACACAGATCATAGCCTATTTAATCTCCTCTTCTTATTTTATTTCTTCGTGGTTATTGTGTTAATTAGACGAAGGCAGGCTAGAGTAGAATCAACCTGTTAATCTAAATTTTAGAGCATGCATTTGAAACAACCACCATTGCAGAGTATAAATAAAAGACCAAATTAAATGAGTGCGTATCCAACTAAAAGAACACAAGAGGGACTTATCATCGTGGGTCTTACGGCAATTGTTGAAGACATAATTGTTGAAAGAATAAACTTGATCTGGATTAATCAAGAATATTCTAGAAGGCTTAATTAGTAAGAAAATGTAAGAGAAATGTGACGATGGAGTATTCTGGAACAAGTGTTAGCCTAGAGAAATTTAGAGTCAAAGTCAGCAATTAGATGTAAACGAAATATAAAAAAACTAGAGTTTTCTAGAGTAGGTCATACACTAGAGAGTTAGGGAAGGTTCTAGACCTTATAGAGGTCGGTCAATCAAAGCCTATAAATAGGCATCAGCTGTAACCATTGTGAATTGTAATTGAGTGAAGACACCAAGTGAGGTATAGGTGTAATTGAGTGGAAATCCAAAGTGGGTAGTAAGGTCAGTGAAGTGATCGAGTGAAAGCTAGTGTAAGAAGTGAGTTTGTAACAAGAATGAGTGGTCTGTGTACGACCAGTTTTGAGAGAATAATAAAATTATTTGTTTCCCATAAACCACAGTTGAGTGTTTGTGAGCCCATTTCCAAAATATTCGATACCCATAGCCCATTAGCTCCAAATCATTTCCAACAAAGTGGTATCAGAGCCACGGATCCTATGGCTACTGAGATGTTTCCCTTCCAAATTCCTAAACTCACCAAAGATAATTATGAAAATTGGAGCATTCAAATGAAGGCGTTACTAGGCTCGCAAGATGCATGGGAGATAATAGAAAAAGGTTATGTCGAACCGGATGATGAAGCGGCGCTACCACAAAATGAAAAAGATACGTTACGTATTTCGAGAAAGAGCTCGTTTCCTCATTTATCAAGGCATGGATGAGTCGTCGTTCGAGAAGATATCAAGAGCTGCCAATGTAATGCAAGCATGGGAGATTTTGCAAAATTCGTTCAAGGGCGTGGATAAAGTGAAGAAGGTGCGGTTGCAAACTCTAAGAGGTGAGTTTGAATCTCTCTCCATGAAAGAGTCTGAATTAATATCAGATTATTTTTCGAGAGTTTTAGTTGTCGTCAATCCACTAAGAAGAAATGGTGAGGTCATGAGTGATAGTCGTGTGATCGAGTAAATATTACGGTCACTCGTTCCAAAATTCGATTATATCGTCGTCGCAATTGAGGAGTCCAAAAACGTTGATTCTATGACCGTAGATGAGCTCATGGGATCGTTACAAGCCCATGAAGAAAGAATAAGAAAAAGAAGCAATGAGGGAGCAGTAGAACAAGTTCTACAAGCGAAGCTCACTTTGAAAGACAAAGGAGAGAGCTCTAGTGGTAATGCTAGAGGAAGAGGACGCGGCTACTACGGCGGAAGAGAAAGAGGCAGGCACAAAGACGATGATCAGAAAGGCCAATGGTCAAGCTCCATAAGAGGTCGTGGTAGAGGAGATAACTTATGGAGCAACAATAACAGTCCTAGGTATAACAAATCTCAAGTTGAATGCTATAATTGCCATAAACTTGGTCATTATGCGACGGTATTCTTCGGATGACGTCGAAGAAGAAGCTAATTATGTTAGTAAAGAAAATCAAGAAGACCAGACCTTGTTAGTTGCATGCAAAGGAGATGAGTATGATGAAAATTGTACGTGGGTGCTTGATACTGGAGCAAGCAACCATATGTGCGGCACGAAGGAGAAGTTCGTGGAGCTTATGAATCAGTTTCCGGCAACGTTACGTTTGGGAATGGAGAAAAAACACCAGTGAGTGGTCTTGGAAATTTTTTGATTAAGTTAAAAAATGAAAATCATGAGTTTATTTCGGATGTTTATTACGTCCCTAACGTAAAAATGAATATACTAAGTTTGGGAAAACTTTTAGAAAAAGGTTATAGGATGAGTATGAAGGACCTTAACCTTTTCATAAGAGATAGAGAAGGAAGATTGATTTCCAAAGTGCCAATGACGGGAAATAGGATGTTCTATTTGAACATTCAAAAAGACATTGCGAGATGTCTAACAGCCTGTGTGAAAGACTCGTCATGGATCTGGCATCTTAGGTATGGACATCTAAATTTTGGAGGATTAAATTTACTGTCCAAACAAAAGATGGTTAGAGGTTTGGAAAGAATAGACTACCCGTATCAGTTGTGTGAAGGATGTTTAGTTGGAAAACATTTTAGGAAAAGTTTTCCTAAGGAAACATTAACGAGAGCCACAAAACCGCTAGAGTTGGTTCACACGGATGTTTGTGGACCGTTAAAGCCAAGTTCTTATGGTGGAAATAATTATTTCCTCATATTTGTCGATGATTTTAGTCGAAATACATGGGTTTATTTCTTGAAACAAAAATCAGAGGTTTTCTCGAATTTCAAGAAATTTAAATCCCTTGTGGAGAAAGAGAGTGGCTTTGAAATTGTGGCTATGAAATCAGACAGAAGAGATGAATTTACTTCGAAAGAGTTCGAGTATTACTGTGAAGACAATGGAATCCGTCGTCCTCTTAAGGTTCCATACACCCCTCAACAAAATGGAGTTGCCGAAAAGAGAAATAGGACAATTCTCAGTATGGCCCGGAGTATGTTGAAGGCTAAGAAATTTCCCAGGGAGTTTTGGGCTGAAGCAGTTGATTGTGCGGTTTACTTGATAAACAGATGTCCCACGAAGAATGTGTGGAACATGACACCTCAAGAAGCATGGAGTGGAGTTAAACCCGAAGTTTCACATTTGCGAGTATTCAGAAGCATTGCATATGCCCGTGACAAGAATGCAAAGTGCATATTTATCGGTTATGATGCTCGATCAAGGGGATATAAGTTGTACGATCCGAACAACCGAAAGGTCATCATAAGCAGAGATGTGGAGTTCGATGAAGAAGGAATCTGGGACTTTGATGTTCAAGAAAAGGAGTATAATTTTCTATCGATCCTGGAAGAAGAAGAGGAACAACAAGTACCGCCAGAACCAGTTGCTGAAGATGTTTCACCACCTCAATCGCCTCCAAGATTGGATCATGCTGAACCGTCATCGTCAGAAAGGAGTTCAGACGAAATACCATCGCGAACCAAAAGTCTATATGAGATCTACGAAAATCCGGTGTCACTATTTTGTCACTCCGCAAGTTGCGAACCGGCTAGAAGGATCATGAGAACTGAAAAATGGAGAAATGCGGCAAGGAGTAACACCATGGAGCGTGGAGTCAAGGAACACAATAATGGAAAAATAAAAGGAGATAAATCGGGGATGAGTTGGGTGGTAAAAGGCTACGGTCAATGACTAAGTCACAAGCGCTCTTACAGAAGCACCGATGCACAAAGATTTTGTGGACGTGAAAATCCAACGTGGAATAACAAGAAAATCAAGTTTAAGGGGGCGTGTTGAAAGAATAAACTTCACCTGGATTAATCAAGAATATTCTAGAAGGCTTAATTAGTAAGAAAATGTAAGAGAAATGTGACGATGGAGTATTCTGGAACAAGTGTTAGACTAGAGAAATCTAGAGTCCAAGTCAGCAATTAGATGTAAAAGAAATGTAAAAAAACTAGAGTTTTCTAGAGTAGGTCATACACTAGAGAGTTAGGGAAGGTTATAGACCTTATAGAGGTCGGTCAATCAAAGCCTATAAATAGGCATCGGCTGTAAACATTGTGAATTGTAATTGAGTGAAGACACCAAGTGAGGTATAGGTGTAATTGAGTGGAAACCCAAAGTGGGTAGTAAGGTCAGTGAAGTGATCGAGTGAAAGCTAGTGTAAGAAGTGAGTTTGTAAGAAGAGTGAGTGGTCTGTGTACGACCAGTTTTGAGAGAGTAATAAAATTGTTTGTTTCCCATAAACCACAGTTGAGTGTTTGTGAGCCCATTTCCAAAATATTCAATACCCATTTAGCCCATTAACCCGAAATCATTTCCAACAAAGTGGTATCAGAGCCACAGATCCTATGGCTACTGAGATGTTTCCCTTCCAAATTCCTAAACTCACCAAAGATAATTATGAAAATTGGAGCATTCAAATGAAGGCGTTACTAGGCTCGCAAGATGCATGGGAGATAATAGAAAAAGGTTATGTCGAACTGGATGATGAAGCGGCGCTACCAAAAAATGAAAAAGATACGTTACGTATTTCGAGAAAGAGCTCGTTTCCTCATTTATCAAGGCATGGATGAGTCGTCGTTCGAGAAGATATCAAGAGATGCCAATGCAAAGCAAGCATGGGAGATTTTGCAAAATTCGTTCAAGGGCGTGGATAAAGTGAAGAAGGTGCGGTTGCAAACTCTAAGAGGTGAGTTTGAATCTCTCTCCATGAAAGAGTCTGAATTAATATCAGATTATTTTTCGAGAGTTTTAGTTGTCGTCAATCAACTAAGAAGAAATGGTGAGGTCATGAGTGATAGTCGTGTGATCGAGTAAATATTACGGTCACTCGTTCCAAAATTCGATTATATCATCGTCGCAATTGAGGAGTCCAAAAACGTTGATTCTATGACCGTAGATGAGCTCATGTGATCGTTACAAGCCCATGAAGAAAGAATAAGAAAAAGAAGCAATGAGGGAGCAGTAGAACAAGTTCTACAAGCGAAGCTCACTTTGAAAGACAAAGGATAGAGCTCTAGTAGTAATGCTAGAGGAAGAGGACGCGGCTACTACGACGGAAGAGAAAGAGGCAGGCACAAAGACGATGATCAGAAAGGCCAATGGTCAAGCTCCATAAGAGGTCGTGGTAGAGGAGATAACTTATGGAGCAACAATAACAGGCCTAGGTATAAAAAATCTCAAGTTGAATGCTATAATTGCCATAAACTTGGTCATTATGCGACGGTATTCTTCGGATGACGTCGAAGAAGAAGCTAATTATGTTAGTAAAGAAAATCAAGAAGACCAGACCTTGTTAGTTGCATGCAAAGGAGATGAGTATGATGAAAATTGTACGTGGGTGCTTGATACTGGAGCAAGCAACCATATGTGCGGCACGAAGAAGAAGTTCGTGGAGCTTATGAATCAGTTTCCGGCAACGTTACGTTTGGGAATGGAGAAAAAACACCGGTAAGTGGTCTTGGAAATTTTTTGATTAAGTTAAAAAATGAAAATCATGAGTTTATTTCAGATGTTTATTACGTCCCTAACGTAAAAATGAATATACTAAGTTTGGGAAAACTTTTAGAAAAAGGTTATAGGATGAGTATGGAGGACCTTAACCTTTTCATAAGAGATAGAGAAGGAAGATTGATTTCCAAAGTGCCAATGACGGGAAATAGGATGTTCTATTTGAACATTCAAAAAGACATTGCGAGATGTCTAACAGCCTGTGTGAAAGACTCGTCATGGATCTGGCATCTTAGGTATGGACATCTAAATTTTGGAGGATTAAAGTTACTGTCCAAACAAAATATGGTTAGATGTTTGCCAAGAATAGACTACCCGTATCAGTTGTGTGAAGGATGTTTACTTGGAAAACATTTTAGGAAAAGTTTTCCTAAGGAAACATTAACGAGAGCCACAAAACCACTAGAGTTGGTTCACACGGATGTTTGTGGACCGTTAAAGCCAAGTTCTTATGGTGGAAATAATTATTTCCTCATATTTGTCGATGATTTTAGTCGAAATACATGGGTTTTTATTTCTTGAAACAAAAATCAGAGGTTTTCTCGAATTTCAAGAAATTTAAATCCCTTGTGGAGAAAGAGAGTGGCTTTGAAATTGTGGCTATGAAATCAGACAGAGGAGGTGAATTTACTTCGAAAGAGTTCGAGTATTACTGTGAAGACAATGGAATCCGTCGGCCTCTTAAGGTTCCATACACCCCTCAACAAAATGGAGTTGCCGAAAGGAGAAATAGGACAATTCTCAGTATGGCCCGGAGTATGTTGAAGGCTAAGAAATTTCCCAGGGAGTTTTGGGCTGAAGCAGTTGATTGTGCGGTTTACTTGATAAACCGATGTCCCACGAAGAATGTGTGGAACATGACACCTCAAGAAGCATGGAGTGGAGTTAAACCTGGAGTTTCACATTTGCGAGTATTCAGAAGCATTGCATATGTCCGTGACAAGAATGCAAAGTGCATATTTATCGGTTATGATGCTCGATCAAGGGGATATAAGTTGTACGATCCGACCAACCGAAAGGTCATCATAAGCAGAGATGTGGAGTTCGATGAAGAAGGAATCTGGGACTTTGATGTTCAAGAAAAGGAGTATAATTTTCTCTCGATCCTGGAAGAAGAAGAGGAACAACAAGTACCGCCAGAACCAGTTGCTGAAGATGTTTCACCACCTCAATCGCCTCCAAGATTGGAGCATGCTGAACCGTCATCGTCAGAAAGGAGTTCTGACGAAAGACCATCGCGAACCAAAAGTCTATATGAGATCTACGGAAATCCGGTGTCACTATTTTGCCACTCCGCAAGTTGCGAACCGGCTAGAAGGATCATGAAAACTGAAAAATGGAGAGATGCGGCAAGGAGTAACACCATGGAGTGTGGAGTCAAGGAACACAATAATGGCAAAATAAAAGGAGATAAATCGGGGATGAGTTGGGTGGTAAAAGGCTACGGTCAATGACTAAGTCACAAGCGCTCTTACAGAAGCACCGATGCACAAAGATTTTGTGGACGTGAAAATCCAACGTGGAATAACAAGAAAATCAAGTTTAAGGGGGCGTGTCGAAAGAATAAACTTGATCTGGATTAATCAAGAGTATTCTAGAAGGCTTAATTAGTAAGAAAATGTAAGAGAAATGTGACGATGGAGTATTCTGGAACAAGTGTTAGACTAGAGAAATCTAGAGTCCAAGTCAGCATTTAGATGTAAAAGAAATGTAAAAAAACTAGAGTTTTCTAGAGTAGGTCATACACTAGAGAGTTAGGGAAGGTTATAGACCTTATAGAGGTCGGTCAATCAAAGCCTATAAATAGGCATCGGCTGTAAACATTGTGAATTGTAATTGAGTGAAGACACCAAGTGAGGTATAGGTGTAATTGAGTGGAAACCCAAAGTGGGTAGTAAGGTTAGTGAAGTGATCGAGTGAAATCTAGTGTAAGAAGTGAGTTTGTAAGAAGAGTGAGTGGTCTGTGTACGACCAGTTTTGAGAGAGTAATAAAATTGTTTGTTTCCCATAAACCACAGTTGAGTGTTTGTGAGCCCATTTCCAAAATATTCAATACCCATTTAGCCCATTTACCCCAAATCATTTCCAACAATAATGTGGTATGGCTCACACTTGACGCGCCAAAGGAAACCTTAATTTGTAACAGCCATATTTATTGGCGGGATTAAACTAGTGTACGTACCCTACACTACAAACTCACCTTAATCGTTGGCATAATAACATTATCTGAGCGAAGACCTGCTCGTCATCGGGAAACTAGTTTCGAGTTCTCTAAAGTGAAAACTACGGTGAGACCCATTCTCCCAGATTTTTCCAATGAGAAATCCACGCACAGAAAACTTCAGGCGCACACCCATTTTAGGGGAAACAATTGTTTATAGACCCATATTTTCGGAAATTATGCTTACGTGGGTTTCTGTCTTCGTTTTTATTTTTCTTTTTAGTTTTCAAGCAGGGATTCGATTTTGTTTTAAGAAGAAATGATGTTGATGCAGTTAATTCGAGAAAAAAAGGAAGAACAGGGATGAAGAAAGGGGATCTGTTGAGAAGCAAATGAAGATGGAGAGGTTGATGCTCGTTGATGCTGCTGAGATCGGAAAGAAGGAATTGATTTTGTTGGTGGAAGTTAGGGTTTCAGAAGATTATGAATTTGAAGTGGTTTTGTTGTTGATTCGAAGGGGTTTAGGTTGTTTAAGGTGCTGATGAGCATGGGTATGTGTTGGAATTAAGTTACAGTGAGAGGAATTCGAGAATTTGAGCCAACAAAGTTGCGTTTGAGCAGATGGGTGTTTATCAGAGAAAAGAAGTTAGGGTTCGATTGAATGGTTGTAGATGCTGGTAGTTGAGGATTGAATTCTAGGGTTTCAGTTGAGAATCTCTGGCAGTTTCAATGAAATGAGTTTTTGGAAGATGTTGGTGTTGTGTAAACAGAGAGAAGAAGATGGAAGAAATGTTGTTTAGGCACCGTGTTAATGCAATGAGATTCCTGGTACAAGATTTACAAGGGATTGTTGCCAGCTTTGACTGAATGGATTATGTGTATGCTAGCTTGTGTTGAATTCAACATTGCAGAGAAGTGTCTGAGTTATGGTGTTTTAGCTGGTGATGGTGCAATGCAGAATGGGTCTGATGCTGGTATTTAGATGCTGTTGAATGTGCAGTGATGGTGTTGCTACTGATACAAATAATGTGAAGTTGCAGATACAGAGGTCATGGTGGTGCAGTGGAAGAGATGATAGTTGAGTTACAAGGGTTAGTGAATGAGTCTGTATGATGTTGATCACAGAGAAGAAGACCTAGATGAATGTTAGGTCTTTGTTATCGAAGAGATGATGGTTGAGTTACAAGACCTAGATGCATAAACTTTTATGCATCGGAAAAATGGATGCATAACACATTATCCGGCATCTTTGTTATTTTATGTGAAATCGAAAATCGATGCATAATGCATCATGCAGCCGAGAAAATGGATGCGCAACCTGATATGCATCCAAAATACGGCTGCATAATGCATCGAGAAAATTGTTGCATAATCTTTTATGCATCGAGAAAATGGATGCATAACCTGATATGCATCATTTAAATATGGCTGCATAACGCATTATGCATCAATTTTTTTCTGTACGAACTAAAATCAACCAAAACAATGGCTATGCAGATGCATAACTTGTTATGCAGTCGAAAAAATGGTTGCATAATTCGTTATGCGTCTGCATAATGTGTTATGCATCTTTTTTGGAGGCTGCATAATGAATATGCAGTCAGTTTTCGAATTTTTTTCCTAAAACGATGATCACCTCCGATTTTTTCGTGAAAAACAAAAATTTGATATTGTTGTTTGTACTCGTTGGGTAGCTCTCTTTAAAAGATTTCCAACGATATAAAATTTGTAAATTTACAAGGCTCGGATTTTTGATATGTTATATCCAAGTTGCGTTGTCAATTATACCCCTGATGCATAACCCTTCATGCGGATGCATAATCCGTCATGCAGACATTTTTAATAATTTCATATAATTATGGGTGTCACGGAAATAATTATGGATGTCACAGTACCCAAAATTAATTATGGACATAACAATGAGAATATTTTTTTTTTTTGGCTCTTCCCCTAATTTCCCCTTCTCTAAATTGCTTCCTACGTCCCCTAATTCTTTCTAAGATTTACAGGAACAAGGCCACAGAGATTCCCTCCTCCGGTTCGCCTTGGTCCAGTTAATGGCGCGAGATTTTGGATGTACCAATCCAAAATTGGGGAGGTTGAGCTTCGGATTATTGGGCTTAAGTTCTGATCTTCCCAGAAAGTAATTGAACATGTCATGAACTGGGCACCCATTTGATCTGAACCGGTACAAAATTTCATATACTGCGTACGTACCACATATATATAGGTGGAGGGACCAATTCTCTTATATTAAGAAATTTTTATTGATTTTATACATTTCTATGTTTTTTCTCTGTTTTATCCTTAATTATATTTCCAATGTTGGAGACATATACTTATTTGTGATGATTCCCAAGCAAATAAATAAAGATAATATAAGTAAACAATCATTTTGAAATTTGGACTCCGCCTATATAATGATACAAGGAAAGATGGAAATTCCGTCCATATAATAGGTACGGAGGGAGTAGACCTTTTTGTGTTTGATCTTCGGAGACTTCACTATACTTGTATGATTCACATACGGCCACGACCGCGACTGTTAAAAATATCTCAAGATTCTCGACTTCCCCACCAAATTTATTACTACACAATTCCCCACGGAAACAATTTGCAAACATTTAATTATTTATTTTGCTCGGTTGCGAACATTTGATTTACATCTAAAAATAATAGTTCTCTTAGTTTTGAAACGAAGCCACTGACTCACTCTCTTTCTAATTATATTTCCTATCTGATGATAATAAACAAGGCTGAATTGGGGGCCTGCAAAAATAAATGGGGATCCTAACTACGTGACAAAAAAGATCATGAAATAGTAATTAAGAGTTATCCCTTATCCCCAATTTTTTTTAAATGGCTAAATTCCAAATCATTAATGATAGTTAAGTTAATTAATTGTTAATTAGTTTAATTAGATTAAAATCATATTTAGGGATAAAATTTTGATAAAGGAAAAATTGTGTTTTTGTGTTGTGGAGAGGAAGAAGTTGAGTTTTTGGGGGATTCCAGTAGATGAATCATATTGCTCAAAATGAAGGAACCAATCCTCAAAATGAAGAACCCGAAGCTCAAAACAATCAGGTAAACTTCCTATACTCTTCAAATTGTATGAATGATGTCCCAAGTGGTCGATTCATGTACACTATGCAACTACTCAGAGTGAGGGTCGTTAAGTCGAGAGGGTAATAAACGAACGACTCTAAGGAGTCGTCAATTACTTGACACAACCTTTGACGACTCAAACCTACAACTTTTGCAGGTTATGAAAAAACGTCAACCAAGTGTGATATAATTGACGACTCCAGCTAGTTAGGTCATATAGAGTCGTTAACTTAATATGTTTAGAACCCAACGACTCTAAAACTTTTTACTCTCTGAAGATGTTACTCTTAGGGTCGTTAATTAGGCATTCCTATATACTGGCGACCCTAGCGAGCCATATAGAGTCGTTAGCGATTTAGAAATCCCTAGACGACACTGTTCTAGGGCATAAAACCAGGTTTAGGATCGTTATCTACTACACCCTAATGGTTAACGATTTTTTATCAATTCAACATGCATATCAAAAATCGTTAAGCAATAAAAAACCGTGGTTAACGACCCTAGAACTGTAACTGCAATTTTGCAGTTGAAAACCTATTTTTTTTTAGTTCACTTACGACGATGAATCAGTGAGAATTTTTTTTCTCAAAAGTCGTTAATGGAATGAGGAACGGTGGGAGAGAGGGAGTGGAGGAGAAGAAGTTATTAGAGAAGGGTAAAATAATTATTTCACCATCATTTTGGAAGCTCCGTATATCTTTTGGTGTGGGTATAAAATATGTTCTGGTCCCCAATTAGTTTCCATGGCCCCAATTCAGCCTTGATAATAAACGGACTGTGAAAACACAGAAACACGTATCCTTATAAGCGCAGACTCGAATTATTATTTAAGATGGCAATTGCAAACTACCTCCAACCATAATGTATTATGATATCCAGCTATAAGCTAACTACCAAATTAAAACTTAACTAGTATTTCCTTGAGCAACTTCTATGATTGTGGGTGGCTGTTGGACTATATAACTAATTTATGCTTTCTTTAAATGAGCTCGGATATACACAGATTGTTTGAAACAGGGATTCTTTACAAAGGCGAATGTCGTGCCGATTATTATTTTTACAATCTCATTTGCTAACTGAACAATGGCTTAAGATTATTATTTTTACAATCTCATTTGCTAACTGAACAATGGTTTAAGTTAGCTAGTCTCTACCATGATAAATGGTTGTTGAACGTTAACTAAGCTGAAGAAATCGATAAAAGCAAGCTGCTTAGCTGGTCTCGATAAAGCTAGCGTAGCTGGTGTGTTGATATGTCAAAAACTTCGGAGGCCCGAGATGGGAGAGCTTGCATGATTCTGAACAAATGAACCTTTAGAGAGTAGTTCTTGTAACAAAAATAAGTTTTCAGGAAATAGGTAATAAGAATAAAAGCACGGGGACTAATAGTACATACAAAAATGTTGGAAAGAACACGTTATGTACGGATCTTGAGAAATTTAGTCAATCTTATACTCCCTCCGTATTTTAAAAAGAGATATTATCGTTATTTCATTTTAACATATTCTTATATATATATACTAGGGTGTGACCCGTGCCGTCACGGCACGGGATTTGATCTGCTCTTAGGTTGTTAACGTACTTGACGGTGGTATATATATGAACTTTTAGGTAGTTTCACGGTGGTATATATATGAACTTTTATGATTTTCTTGAGTTCCAAGAGAAAGAGAGCTCACTTGAGGTTGGAGGCAAACACTTTACAATTTTAATCGGTTGAAATAGTATTAAACCAAATGATTTAGTTCAGAAGAAACAGACGATTAAGAATTCCTAAGTTCTATGTCAAGATCATTCCTTGGTTGAGACAAATTTAGCTGTTACCAAAACATTTTAATGTAAATTAAGAGTTCCTCTGTTGTGCATACATATGGATGTAATATGGCACATATGCTTCTAATAGAAAAGTTCCTCTCCAAACCGACTTCAGTGATCCATTATCAATACTTTCTAATCAACATCTGCTGATGCAAATTTGGTCTCGGTGATTCTCATCATGGGCCTTTTTCTAAGATGAATCTTTCTGCAAGCGCTAGTTACAGCATCCTCCTCCATTAATGTGGAACAAGGTAAAAGAAAGCAATACTAGATTGCTATAAGCAAGAAGAGAAGAGAATTCAAGCAAGAAGAGAAAGATAAGTTTTGTGTTTAAAAATTTGATTGAGTAATAGATAGCTCTTACAAGACTTAATCTAGCCTTTATATAGGCTTGAAGAATAACTAAACTAGGAAACAGAAAACTAAAAGGAAATCTAAAAGAATCCTAAAAATAAGAAAGACTGAAACTAGGAAACCATGGAAGCCAAACCTCTAAGCGGAATCTTCTGGAATTGTAGTATGCCCTGCATCAGTCCCCCCTTCTAGAGTAAAGCTCGTCCTCGAGTTGTCCAAACAAACCAGAAGTTCATTGTCACCATGAAACGTAAAAATCTCTTGAACATTAAATGTGTTGGAGATATTCCAATCATTTGGTAGATCAATAACATAAGCATTATCATTGATCTTCTTTAAAACCTTGAAAGGACCATATTTCTTCATCTTGGTTTTGTTATAAGTACCCACTGGAAATCTCTCTTTTCTTAGATGTATCATCACGAGCTCCCCTTCCTTGAAGGTTTTAAACCTCTTGTGTTTATCAGCATCCTCTTTATATTTAGAATTGGACTTCTCCAGTTTAGATTTTACTTCATTATGTAATTCAGTTGCTTTGTCTACAAAAGAGTCGGCTGCAGTGTTTGTACTCTGTGTGGTGGGTAAGGCTACCAAATCAAGAGTATGATTAGGTACTTTAGAGTACACAATCTCAAATGGAGTTTTCCCAGTAGAACGATTCACAGAAGTGTTGAAAGCGAATTCCATATGTGGCAATAACACATCCCACTGCTTACTATTATCCAGGCACTTAGCTCTAATCAAATTCCCAAGTGATCTATTAACAACCTCAGTCTGTCCATCAGTTTGCGGATGTGAAGTTGTGCTGAATTGTAGAACTGTGCCTAAGCGCATCCATAAACTTTTCCAGAAATAACTCAAAAATTTGGTATCTCTGTCAGAAGTGATAGACTTTGGAACCCCATGCAATCTTACTACTTCTTTAAAGAACAAAGAAGCAACATTAGAAGCGTCAGTTGATTTCTTACAAGCCACGAAGTGAGCCATTTTAGAGTAACGATCAACTACGACCATAACAGAATCATTACCTCTAGCAGTACGAGGTAAACCAAGTATAAAATCCATACTTATATCAACCCAAGGTGCATCAGGAACTGGTAAAGGAGTATACAACCCGGTATTTTGAATTGTACCCTTTGCTCTCTGACAGACCATGCATTTTTGTACGAACTTTTGTACATCACGTTTCAAAGATGGCCAGAAATATCTTTCTTCAATCAGGGCAATGGTTTTATCTCTCCCAAAATGACCACCAAGACCACTGCCATGTAATTCTCGCATAAGATGTAAACGTAAAGACCCTTGAGGAATACATAATCGATTCCCTTTAAAAAGAAAACCTTCTTGTATAAGAAAATCATCAACCCCATGAGTTTGAGAACTGCATTGATCCCATAGTTTGCCAAAATCTTCATCTTCTGGATAAATGTCTTTGATATAGTCAAATGCATAACTCTCATTACGAATTGTAGTTAATAGATGACTTCTTCTACTTAAGGCATCAGCAACTTGATTCAATTTGCCACTTTTATGTCTCACGGAGAAAGTGTATTTGTTGAGTGTGGAAAGCCATCGATCATGCATTCTGTTAACTTTAGCAGAAGTATTCAAAAACTTCAAAGCATGGTTGTCAGTGTTGACAACAAATTCCCTATGTATAAGATAAGTATGCCACTGCTTAAGAGATTGAACAAGAGCCAATAACTCTAATTCATATGTAGACCATTTCTTTTGTGCATCTGAATTCTTCTCACTGTAATATGCAATTGGATGACCCTCCTGTGATAATACTGCACCAATACCAACAACAGATGCATCACAATCTATTTCAAAAGGCTTGTTGAAATTCGGAAGTGCAAGAATTGGTGCCGTACAAAGCTTTTCTTTAAGAAGAATAAAGCTTTTATCCATTGCTTCCGTCCACTCAAACTTCTCCTTCTTGAGACAGTCAGTCAAAGGTGCAGAAATAGAGCTAAAGTTCTTCACAAATCTTCGATAGAAAGAAGCCAAACCATGAAAACTACGAACATCACGAATAGAAGTAGGAACTGGCCAATCTTCAATTGCTTGAACTTTAGAAGGATCGACATGAATACCATCAGTAGAAATCACATATCCCAAAAATGTTACTGAAGAAGCCATGAAGGTACACTTCTTCAAATTAACATATAAAGAGTTGTCAGCAAGAACTTGAAACACTTGTGAAAGATGTTGGAGGTGTTCTGGCTCACTGCGACTAAAAATTAGTATGTCATCAAAATAGACAATAACAAATTTACTGAGAAAGGGTTGGAGAACCTGATTCATAAGTCGCATAAAAGTACTAGGTGCATTAGATAACCCAAATGGCATGACCAGCCATTCATATAAACCTTCACGTGTCTTGAATGCTGTTTTCCACTCATCTCCACCTCGAATGCGTATTTGGTGGTAACCACTGCGTAAATCCAACTTAGTAAAAATAATAGAGCCCGACAGTAAATCAATCATATCATCAATACGCGGGATCGGAAATCTATAAGGAATGGTGATGCGATTTAATGCTCTGCAATCGATACACATCCTCCATCCATTGTCTTTTTTACTAACCAAGAAGGCAGGACTGGCACAAGGACTGTTGCTAGGTCGTATCAAACCCTTTGTAAGCAAATCATTTACCTGTCCCTGTAATATCTCATGCTCAGCAGGACTCAAGCGATAGTGTGCTTGGTTTGGTAAAGAGGCTCCAGGAATAAAATCGATGCAGTGTTGAATATTCCGTAAAGGAGGTAATGCAGTTGGTAGTTCATCTGGAAATAAAACATTATATTGAAATAATAAGGGCTTCACCTTTGCAGGAACTCAATCATAGGCTTAGAATCTTCATGGGAATGTAAAGAATGTTGTGGGTGCAAAGAACGAATAACAGTGGCTACGACAATCAGTCTGCGCACAAGAGTTTGAAGTGGAATTGGATGGACTAAGAACCTTGGTTTTCCCATTATGAACAAAAGTGTAAGTATTCTCGAATCCATTGTGAACCGCGTGAAGATCGTATTGCCAAGGTCTGCCAAGAAGAAGATGGGTTGCCGTCATATTAATGACATCACATAGAACTGTGTCTTCATAACCCTCAAAAAGAATGACACATAACACTGAAGAGTAATCTTCTGTGTGCTAGAGGCATTAACCCATCCTACAGTGTAAGGTTCTGGATGAGAAGTTACTGGTAGTTCAAGCTTCTTAACTACGTGATCAGCAATATAATTATCCACACTGCCACTATCAATTATCATCTTGCAGATTTTACCCCCAATATAACATCTTGATTTAAAAATACTGTGTCTCTGAGACTTGCATTGTTAAGTAAGAAATAATGGACGAATCATCCCAACAAACTCGTCGTCATCACCAGGTGAGTCTTCATCTTCGAACTTATTAAGCGCACCAGTGACTTCATTAATGAACCGAGGTTCACCAATCAAAGCATTGAATTTCCGACAATCACTAGAAGTGTGCCCCGATTGCTGACATTTATTGCACTTATCTCCACGAAATTTTGTATAAGCATTATTAGCTCGCTGTTGCGGTGGAAATTGTTGTTGCCTGTTATGAAACCGATTCCCTGTAGTAGGAGGAGTTGGTTGCAGAGAGTGAGACTGCTGACCCGACTGAAGATCAACTGGATTGGCTAAGATAGGTGTAGCCAGAGGTGGAGTATAAGGCACAATATGGCTAGGTTGTCGATGTGAATGGCTAACATCATCATAAGGAGGCCTGGGAATATTCAAAACAGTATCTGGAGAAAAGTTTTGAGATGAATTGCCCCTGTAAGTATTTTGATAACGCCCTTGTCTGGATGGATAAATCCTAGAAGAACGAATAAGACGATTTTCTATCTTAATAGCTTGCTGCACAGCTTCGACCAAAGTAAAAACTGAATGAGTCATACCATTTTGTATTAATCTATTCAGTCCCTCAATGAATCTTGCAACTAACTGTTCTTCAGATTCTTTGAGTTGATTTCGTGCGACCAAATTATAAAAATCTGACACATATTCTTCAACAGTTCGTGCCCCCTGCTGAATGTTTTGTAATTTGATGAAAAGTTGCTGCATAAAGTCTCTAGGTAAGAACTTATCCCTGATCAAAGTTTTCATACGTTTCCAAGTACGTATTTTCGGTTTGTTAGCGTTTCTACGATCATCACAGATCTTATCCCACCAAGATGCAGCTCCTCCTTTGAGTTTGTATGTCACAAGTTTAACCTTAGCATCTTCAGGGACTTCCATGAATTCGAAAAAAGCTTCTACCTCAAAGAACCAATCAGTTAGTTCTTCAATACGAAAATTTCCAGAGAAGTTGGGAATATCAGCTTTTAGTTTATATTATGGTAAAGAACTGTAAGGGTTGTGACCAGTTTTTAAACGTCGTTCTTCAATCCAATTCTTCTCTAGATCGTTCTCACGTTCATCTTCATCATAACTGTCAAGTGAAGGAGAAACTATCTTCTTCTTTGAATGACCTATGAAACCTTCATACGGTTTCTTAATGTTTAAAGTACGCAATACATCTTCAGGTACTTCATCATTCTGTAAAAACTGAAGTATATCTTCTTTAGTTTTTCCTTCTAAGTCTACAAGCTCAGGCATATCCAAATCTAGATTTATATGTTTTGCAACCTTCAAAACTTGATTCTGCATGGTTTCAAGCTTGGTATCTCTTAACCCTAATTTTTCCTCCATGGACTTCTCAAGAGCTTCAGTAATGTTTTTTTCCAAAATCTCGGTATGAGATTTGATGAGAGCTTCGATTGCTGCTAGAGTAACTGGTTGAGCAGTCATTTTTTTTTTTTTTGTATACGAAAAGGAACTAAAAAAAGGACTGAAAGGTGTTGCGGAAGCGATGTAAAGGATCAAGTTATAGGATGAAAATCTAAAACTAAGCGGTTGATACCAACTAATGTGGAACAAGGTAAAAGAAAGCAATACTAGATTGCTATAAGCAAGAAGAGAAGAGAATTCAAGCAAGAAGAGAAAGATAAGTTTTGTGTTTAATAATTTGATTGAGTAATAGATAGCTCTTACAAGACTTAATCTAGCCTTTATATAGGCTTGAAGAATAACTAAACTAGGAAACAGAAAACTAAAAGGAAATCTAAAAGAATCCTAAAAATAAGAAAGACTGAAACTAGGAAACCATGGAAGCCAAACCTCTAAGCGGAATCTTTTGGAATTGTAATATGCCCTGCATCATCCATTTAAACAACAAATTCGGGGAGATCTACTCTAGTTTGGCTTTCCCTTTCCCGGAGAGTTTGAAAAAATATCTGACAGGTGGCTCTCTGATATCGCAAACGAATGAGGCAGAATATTTCTTGTCCTGAAGTAGGTATCAAAAAAAATAAAATTGAATAAGCATTAGATTAGATGAGCATTAAAAAATCCAGAGCCTACTGTACCATGTTTCATAACAAATTACTCGCACGAATTCCTTGTACAGGCAAGTAACATAAAGCACGTGAAGTTGAAGATATCTACAATTAGAAAACGCATCTGTTGCATCAATATATTGATGACACCAACTATCCAGAGTTCCATACTGAGAGATCAAGTCACCTGTCATTTAAGTATTTAACACCAAATAATCCTGATCACACCAACTGAACAACTTGCATTAAGCAAACCAACAAAATGGACGAACTGATTATTATCAAATTTCCACAATTCTTGAGTCTAAAAGTCTTTCTAAAACTATGTAGTATGGAAAAGTTTTATGTTTGTTGGAGATATTATTTAAAATTACAATCACCTTATCTACTACTGATAGAAGTTAGCATTCTATAAACTTATGGACATTGATGCTCATTGTAAAGATTGTACATACATGATGCATAGTAAGCATGGTTTCATAGCAAAGATTGTACATAATATCTTTTTAAACAGATCATTATAAGTATAAAGAAAAATGAAAGCCTAAAGCCTTACAAAGTATTGATATTACCTATTTTAAGTAATAACACCCGACCAACTGCACCAAGTCCTAAAGATGCAGTAAAGTGGAAATGGTTAAAGACTTAAAGGTAAAAGTGCAAATGAGAGAAACTGGAGGATCAAATGATAAATTAAAGTCCGCAAGCTTCATAGTTCATACCAAGTAATTAATTGGCTCAAAGTATAAAGAAAAATGAAAGCCTAAAGCCTTATAAAGTATTGATATTACATATTTTAAGTAATAACATCCGACCAACTGCACCAAGTCCTAAAGATGTAGTAAAGTGGAAATGGTTAAAGACTTTGAAGGTCAAAGTGCAAATGAGAGAAACTGAAGGATCAAATGATAAATTAAAGTCCGTAAGCTTCATACCAAGTAATTAATTGGCTCAATATGAGCAAGACTGTAAAGAAAAGTTTGGGAAGAAGCTCTTAATACTGGTAGACGGAGAAAAAATTCCAAGCTGGGTTCTTTTGAAGAGCAGAGGAGAAATTCAAAAAATTATTGGCAGGTGCTCGTAAGCTTTCAGAGTACAAGTTTAGGATAAAGCAACACAGAAGTCCAAAATCTGACTATAACAACGGTCACATACCGTTCTTGTCAAAAGAAAAAGAACCAAAAACAAACAAATACATACACATACATGTATACTGATACTCTTGACTCGATCCAATAATTTGAAACATGTAAATTAATAATACAAAACATATATTGACGGGAAATATAGTATTGTTCTTCACAAAGAGTTCAGAAAGCATAGATATTCAACTATCATCCCGTGCCATTAAATCAAAATATGGAGATCAAAATTGAAACAATTTGAAGGCAGATTTTTTTTAGAGATGCAGTTTGAACATATATAATCAGATATATAATAAAAATGCTTCAAAAAAAAAAGATATATAGTAAAAGAACCAAAAGGAACTATTTAAAATAATACTCTACAAGCACCGGATGTTGCTTGTAGTGCGTCCTGCATGAAATGCAACATTGACATGCCATTTTGTGGGACAAATTGAGAAGAAAGCTGGTGTTCCATTCCCTACGATACCTTTAAGCAAGAATGCGTCATCAGATTTAAGAAGTTCATTCCCTTGAACAACAACATTTTGATAGTAACATATGGCTAATTCGAGCACACTGGCCATTATATCATCAAGCCTTGTTAGTACAACCATCCGTGAGCAAAGAATAAATAACACATCTATCTTACAAAAACAGATGGTTTTGTATCCATCTGATGGCTGTAAATGTGCCTTTTGGAGCTATCGACGACTCTTATTTTTCCCAGAATGGAAAAGATAAATCGTGGCTGAAAATGAATCCCCTTTCCAAGCCCTAATTTGACGGGAGAGATTCTTTCACTCATTCTTTCTCTTCGATTACAAAATTTAATGAACATCGCATTAAAATCCAATTAAGTCCTAAATTAGGGATTTTAACAAACTGCTACACTTCCAATTTCATGTTTCAAAAACTGCCACCGTTTTTTTCAAAGTTTATTAAATGCCACAACTGTTAGTGTTTCCGTCCGGACCCACCTAATTGGTCAAAAGTTCGCTGACCAGGTCAAGATTCTTACACCTGTCTATATATCGACGGCTCAAGAATAGCATCACGAGATTATTACACGTGGCAGTGTGTTAATTTACTATCCTATCCTTCACGGAATGAAACCACAGCAAGGCTTTTACTTTCTCATTCATTTCGTTCTCTCTGTGTCTCTCTTTTCCAGCGGAGAAACTTAGGTTAAAGAAAACTAGGGTTCTACAGAGGGATTTGGTTTAGTTTGTGAATCTGAGTGAAGGGTTTTGTAAAGTTCAAGATGAAGAAGAAAAAGAACGGGAAGAACAACCAGTTGTATGTTTTACTAAAACCCTAACTTCGTTTTTTTCAATTTCTGAAGAAACCCATCTCTTTTTTCATCTTTTTTTGTCTTCTTTTCATTTTGTTACTTAAATCAATGTTGTTGCATGTTAGGGTTTTGAATCTAAGCATGAGTTGATATTTGGTTTGTTTTCTGATTTAGTTAGGGTTAAATTTTCTCTGAAATTTTTCTGTAATTTTTAATTAGGGTTTGATTGTTTCAGTAAAGTTCATAGTGAATCGAAGCATGAGTTCAATTTCTGAAGTTCATTTGTTTACTTATGATGCAGTGATGAAACATATTATCCATATAGAGACATCAGCGTGTTGGTTATGGACGATAATATGACTTTGTTCTTCCCTCACATGGATAGAGAAAAAATTGACCTCAAGGAATTAGAGCAGATGTTGCGTGTTAAGTTGCGCCTAACTGAAAATGAAATTCCTAGTTTATATTGGATGATAGAACCATGTTTTCCTGAGATTATAGATAGTAATGAGGACTTGTTTAAGTTCTGGGAGCATGCAGTACCTGATGATAAAGGATTTATATGTTTACATTTGAAGATATTAAATTCTGAATTCGGTAATGACAATGACTTCATTGAGGCTGCAATAGAACAACCAGTGACAGTAATTGATGAGACTCCAAAGAAGTCCCATAAGAGGATTGCTAAAAAGCCAGTTTCAAAGGAAAAGTCTGTAAGGAGATCACCAGAAAAGACTGTAAGGAGATCACCAAGGTTGCAAGCTCAGTCAAAGTTTGAAAACTCAAATGGAGGAGTATCTAGGAAATTGTTTGTGGATCTGTTAAATGAAACAGAATCTCAGGGTTATTCATGCGTTAGTCAAGCCAGTGTTGTGGGTTCTAGCAGTGTACCAATTCAAGTGACTGAAAACTTTAACCATGATTACTGGGTTGATGCAGTCAAGAATACTGATGCAGTGAACCAGATTAATGCAATGAACAACAATGATGCAGGGGTCAGCAGTGATGATGATGAGGAGAATGTGGTGTTAGAGAACACTACTGTGGATGAATGTCACCCCATTGAAGACCCAAATGCTCCACCAATATATGACAGTGATGAAGAGGATGATATTGATTATGAAGATATTGTCAAGACATATAAAGTTTGAGATGAAAGTAGTGATTCAAGCAGCAGTGAAGAAGATGATGAAGAAGGTATTGAAGTATTAACCCTTTGATGTTTATAACTTATTATCTATTTCCCCTTTCTTTAAATGTACTAACACTTTGATGTTGTTTGTTAATTGCAGTTTCTAATGATGGTGGGAGTAATGATAATAATGATTGTCTTGAAGCAATAGATGATAAAGATGTGAAAGCGAAGTTTGATTACAAGAACTGGAAAGAAGACTTCAATATGCACAGTGATGAAGAAGAAGAACCCTTATTCCCTGTAGAAGAAGAGGTGGCTCCTGTTGGTCCTACAAAGATTGAGGTAAAGTATGCTTTTAATAACAAGAAGGCATTTAAGAAACATCTTAGGGGTTACTGTGTAAAAAATAATTATCAGTACACTGTTTACAAGAGTGACAAAACTAGATTAAGAGTCAGATGTAGGTTTAGGGAAGAGTATGGATGTCAATGGTTTGTAAATGCTAGCATAAAAAGGCATGAGCCTACTTTCATTGTTAGGAAGGTTAATCTAGAACATACTTGTGTTGGAAATCCAAAGAGTTTTAACAGATCTGCCAATCCTGAGTTTGTAAAAGAAGTGGTACATGAGAAGTTAAAGGAGACAGTTGGGGCCTTAATTCCAAAGCCTAGACATATAGCAAGAGAATTTTTTGTTACTCATAACATAGATATACCATATATTTGTGCATGGAAAGCAAGAAATCTTCTTTTAGAAGATCTGTTTGGTAATTATGATGACAGCTACAAGGATGTACCAATCTTTTGTGCAATGGTGGCTCATACTAATCCAGGGTCAGTTGCTAAATGCAGTTATCGAAAAAAAGGTAACATTATGTTCAGTACATCTTATTTATGCTCTTCCCTTTATTTATTTGTAAGTTATGCTCAGTTAGTTACATAGTTTGGTTACTTAAAGTGCAGATAAGGCATTCATGAGCATGACTATTTCATTTGTTGCACCAATGACAGGATTTCAGAAAGCAGGAAGACCAGTCATAGGGTTAAATGCATGCCATCTAACTGGAAAGCGTGGTGGTGTTCTAATGGCTGCAACAGCACTTGATGGTCAGAATAATCTTGTGCCTTTAGGCATTAAGGTCTGTCAGAGTGAAACTAAGGAGAACTGGACTGGGTTCCTCAAGGATTTGTCTCCAGCAATCAATGCACATCATGCTGGCAAAATTACCTTTATTTCCGATAGGCATAAAGGCTTGTTGGAAGTTGTTCCTAAGGTTTTCCTTGGTGCAAGAGTTAGATATTGTTTCAGGTAATTAAGTTTAGTCCCTTGTTTTTTTACAGTAGTTTACATTGTGTATGTGTTTTTCTATTAGTTCAAGAACTTGAAGAAGTACTAACCCTTTATTTGCATATGCAGGCACTTATACAAGAACTTCAAGAAATACTACAAGGCACCAACCTTGCACAGCTCATTGTGGAGTGCATGCAAAGAAAGTAAAGCATTTTCAGGTTTGTGCCTCTTTTGTTAAAATTCCCTATGTTTCTTGATTGTTAGTTTGTAGGTTATATATAAAATTGTGATTATTTTGCAATGTAGGAGCACTTTGACAGTATATGCAAAGAAAATGCTGATGTTGGTGAATATCTTAGTAAAGAAGATCCAAGTACTTGGTCTAGGGCCTATTTTGATCCCCTTAGCTGTTGTGAGCATATGAATAACAATTTCTCTGAATCTTTTAATTCCATGGCTTCTAATATGAGAGATAAACCTATAATCCAACTAGGCATGATGTATGGTCAGTTAGTCATGGGTTTGTTATTTAAGAGAAGGGAAGAATCTGCTAAGTGGAATGAAAATGGTTTGGTCCCTGCTGCTGTTAAATTGATAAATAAGATGCTTGACTTGGTTGGAAAGTTTGATACAGAAGGCAGTGTGGTTGGACAAGGTTATTTGGTAACTAATGTGATCACCAAGAAAATATTCACAGTGAATATTATAGACAAACAATGCACTTGTTTGCAATGGCAGCTAAGGGGATTCCCTTGTCAACATGTTGTATGTGCATTGAAACTGCTGAGGCCAAACTGGAAAGAGTAAGTGGTTTGTATTATTCAATTACTTTTTTTGTATTATTCATTTACTTTTGTTTTTGTAAGTGGTTTGTATTATTTATTGTTCCTTGTACACTGACACACATTTGTTTTATTGATTGAACAGTTATTGTGCTCCTTACTATTCTGTGGAGTATTATAGGACCACATATGCAAATGCTGTCACACCCTTAGAAGACATAACTGAATGGGTATGGGAAGATAATGTAGATTTATAAACTTTATTGAATGTGGTGCATTTACTTTTCAAGATATTAGTTATTTATTTTTCTCTTTTTCCTATTTAAGAATCAAACCCTTTAGGATTTCATTACTTCATTTTCTCGTTTGTTTTCTCTTCTTCTGGCAGGCAACCATGAACGTCAACGTAAACCCTCCTCCTTATCAGAGAAAAACTGGAAGACCAGCAAAGAAGAGGAAGAGAAGTTATGATGAACCTGAAACTGTGGTGAAGAAAAGGAAGTGTGGAAAATGTGGATCTATTGCTAGCCACAACAAGAGAACTTGTGCTGGTGGTGATGTTGGTAAAAACCAAACTGGATTCAAGCCAAGCACTGAGTATGATGCTGCAAACTGCGCCTTCACACAGAGAGATCAACCTGAAAGTAGCACTGCAAGGGGTAAAGCCAAGGTTAACAAATCCAGAGGTACATCATTTTTTGTTGGTGAGTCATCTGCAGGACCTAGCACTCAAGGAAGACCAGTAGCATGACCTAACACTCAGGGATCTACACAAGATAATCAAAATTTCAGTCAGAATTTTGCTGGTATTGGATCTGTCAGTCAACATCTTTCTGTCACAAAGGGAAAGCAAACCAAGGCTAAGAAGACTAGGAAGTAGAAGTATGTGTGCTTTATTGTTTGTTTTAGATATGTTGTGGACAAGTATCTAATTGATGGTTAGTTTTTTTGGTTGCTTTAGACACTGATTCTGGTCTGGACATGTATATGTACCAGAAATAAGTTTTATTTTGATGGGATAATCTTGCTTTATGAATGAAAATGATATTAGTTAGAACTAATTTTCAGTTACATGTTAATTGTCTTTTCAAGTTAATTTTTACATATTCTCAGATGCATTTCTGATTTGCATTGTTCTTTGTAGCATTCTTGTTTATGCAGTGGGCATTCATTGTAGCAATGGCTCTCTTCTTCAAAAGCGCAGCAACAGTTCTCTTTAAGTAGCTTGATGATCTTCGATTTGAGTGGATCAATGGCAGAAAAGTAAGGAGAAATAGGAATATGATTCAGGTTAACTCGTTTTCTTCACTGCACCGAGTCGCGAGTTAACTCTCTGCTCAATCACTGGCTAACTCGTTCCAGTTACTGATTCAGGGGCTTCAATGTCATTTTACGTTGCTGATTTAATGCCATATATGCACTAACGGATACTAACGCCAGTTAACTGTTTTCTCAAAAAAACGTGACGGAAAAAGTCAAGAGTGTGGCATTTAATAAACTTTGAAAAAAACGGTGGCATTTTCTTAAACATGAAATAGGAAGTGTGGCACTTTATTCAAATCCTCCCGTTGTTCGCCGGTTACACAAGCCGTTATCAAAAGATTCAAAACCATTATTTGTAACATTCAATCCCTTAGATTCATACCTGATAATCAATCTCTGACGTTACAAGAACCCCCTTGAATGTTCAACTACATAAATCTCAAGATAATCTTCCCAGGTTTCTCCGTTTCTTTCTTCAGCATGCTCTCTCAAGAAAACCAAGTAACTATTGTCTTAGTCTGGATTTTATTTTAGATTTTTATTTGATTGGTATATTTGATTGGATAGGTAAACAACTCAGAGACTATCAAATCTGTATATCTAAAACTAAAGTAAGTATTCTATTTAGGGAATGAAGAAGAACACGATACTCTCTAAGTATCCTCCAAATGAAGGAAAATCACGATGCCTCCATTTTTTTTCTCAATCTTTGTTATCAGTTTTTTCTCTCATCGGATACTTTCTGCAGAGGAGAACAATAGAAGAAGAAGATTGGTGGATAGTCATGCTAAGCGAGTAGTAAGTATTATCGTTATGTAAAATTAGTGAAGAACGGTAATTCTGAAATTTCAATTTTTTTTTTTTTTTGCTTCATGACGGCTTTCTTAATTTTCTGTTGATAGATCAAAACTGAAGGGTCGGGGTTAAGAGTGAAGGACTAAGAAGATGTAGATGTAGTATGAGCATTTATCACCAGCAATTTCAAGACCTAAAAGTACAGAAAACAATGTATCACTTCTTTCTGTAAAAAAATTTTCTTTCTTTTTTCAAATTCTTTGCTGCTTTTTGCATCTGTTTGCTCAAAGGTCTAAACTCCAATTGTTATCCTCCAGAGTTTGGGTTTATGGGGATTAGAGGCCTTGCGAGTTTAGAGATTGATAGTACAGTATAATAGTCTTATAAAGCTGAGATTCAATGGGTTTACATGACCAGAATTATAATAGAAACATTGGATAAGTTAATAAGGTAACACTAAGAGCCAACAACATCAGCTCAAACCCCAGACTGTTACGACACGGGTCATATGCTAGTAACCAACAAAAAAAGATGCGAGTATGTGCTCACCTGTCGAGCAACATCTGATAGATGCAATCTCACATCAATGCATCTCTCATTACCAAATAGGAGCAACGCACTGCCGTAAGAGAAGGAACTGAGTTATAGATTTGAGTAGTTAGTATTTGTTTTTTTTTTTTAACTTTCAAGGATTTAGTTTGATATGATATGGGAGTTTTGCTCACTGCTCCTGAAGCGCCATAAGGGACTGACACAATTTTCGGAATTCAAACACATCCGTTAGTAAACCACAAAATGATATTGTTTACAAAGATCCGTTGGGATCAAAAGTTACCTTACCCGGTGCCAAATTCGTATGTGCATTATCTGCATCAATAGCCAATGAATCTACACCCATAATTTAGTCTTTGATCAAACCCAAATTAATCACAAAATTATCATACAAAACTACCCTAATTCCCAAAATGAAATCACATAAGCACAGAAAAAGAGTATATCAAAGATCAAATATCAAGTAAAATCCTAATCAAGAATCACTTATATACAGACATCCGTTACTGCAGTTGCAAAATTAAAAAGATACTGTTCCATGACATACCTGCCCTAGAATAAGTATGTGACCGAACCATCGATGGAAGCTATCTCAGAATTTGACCTTATCAGTATCCGTTACTCCATCTCCAACCTTTTTCGTCAATTTCCTTCATTGAAACTCATACTCAATAGCTTGCATTGATGGTTCGTTCACACTAGATTTGCTAAACCAAAAAAATATGGAGCAGATCGTGCCTGTTATTAAAATAGACCAAAAATTTGGATGATGAATTATTACTATCTAAATCGGAGTATCTAATGTCAATTAACCCATGATTCAAAAAAAAGAAAAATCAATCAACCCAAAATTAGAGAGAGTCATACCGGGATAAAAGATTTTTCGATAGGTTTATTCGTCACTGAGAGTGGGTTTATGCCCGAGACTATCTTATAGCCAAAATTGCTAAGAAAATGCGAAACGGCTGTTTCCTTCAGATTTGAATGATCAGGTCATCCACAGCACACTAACTGGGTTGAATGAGATAAATGATGTCGAAATTTGAAATATTCAACTGTTACATCTGATAAACAAACGTTCAACGGTTGTGATTGAAAGTCTAAAATATTTTTAGGAGCAAATCCTAGAAATTTAGGTTTAGGGTTTGAATGATTATGGCGTCTAATGAGAATCTGTAACGGCTTTGGTATTGAAATTGGATTTGAAATTGAATATTAGACCTGGAAGATGATATTAGGGTGATTTTCATAATCCGGTGGTGTCTGTAATGGCTGTATTATCTCCTCTTGAAGACGAAAATAATGTATTTGTTAACATCTTTCATTAAGTGCCTAAACCGTAACCTAAATTTTAGATCCTCATTAACATAAAGAAAATAATATATTTGTTAACATTTTCCATTAAACCATAACTGTCCTTTAAATGACGAAATCTTTGTGTATCCAAACTATGGAAACTACACATTAGTTTCTTGATCTGGACCGTTCTTTATGGATCCAAACTATAGAGAGTTGTTGATGTAGTAAAACATCATTGTCCCTAAATTGTCTATATAGCTACTCGATCTGGACCGTCCATTATGTGTCCGAACTGTGGAGAGCCGTCGATGTAGGAAAACACCACTGTGCCTTATAATATAGACTAGGGTATGATACGGCACGGGTTTTGGATCATTAATGTTGTTCGTTGTTAGAATGTGGACTTGCTAGCTTATTCGGTGTTTTATCAACAATTTCTTATATAATCATAATCAGGGGATTTTTTTTTACCGGTGATATCGATAAATATGGTTTACACCCTTATTTAGTTTAAGATTTATCTAAATATAATAATAAACACCACAGATTTTTATGTTGTTGCATATTCCTTTTGTACATATAAATTGGCGTGCTTTTCGTTATAACGAAGAAGGCGGAAATTAAAATTGTTACCTTTGAAAATTAAAAGTGAAGGAAAATGTATCATAATGAATAACTAAGTGAGCCAAAACGCGTTAACCATTGTGAAAGTTTTGAGCATAAAAGCATTTCAGCCTCCTGTCAAGAAAATATGTTTCCTCCCCTAAGCCAGATCGTTATAGATCATTTCTCAGCAAACTTAAATTATTTTCTTTGTCAAATTTTCTTTTTTCACCCGACAACATTTCATCATTTTTATTTTAAAAAATGAAAGAAATTTCAAAACATTCGATTGATATTCAGGGAGTTTGAAGTTTGAAATTTCACTTAGAAAAACCGTTTAAAAGTATATCAAACACCATGTAGGAAAAGGGGTAATATGTTGGGTGCGGTTTGACCCACCACTAAACCCGCGTTTTAGCTGAAGGTATTGTTTCAGTCGAGGTGACTTACTATTTTATTTTCAAGATACTATTTAACAACTCCATTATTATTTTATTTTTGAAAATACTATTTTAAAAAAGCAACGGAAACACTAATGTTTTTTGTTTTCTGTAAAGAATCAATCTAAAAAATAAATAATTTCCAACAAATTCAGTTTGAGGTTTTGGGATACATCTAATTTTCTATTTAAGGTGCACATCTTATAAGACTATTTTTTAACACAAAATATAGCACTCCGAAAAAATTGTCTAGATTTGGAGAAAATCAAAATAGCAAATGCAACACTGCAAATATTTAAGAACCATATCCAAGGCGTTATATTTAAACCTTAACCGTGGATAAATTGTAATGATTGAGCAACAAACTAAGAAGACTTCTTGAAGATTGCACACATGCACAAAGAGCCAAGGATTTACAAAGACTATAACTACAGCTGACATTGATATCCCAATCATCTCCCTTCAAACTGATCTGATACGTTTATCGAGGTGCCAACTGCTAGGTTCATGTCCTGCTCAAAGTGTATAAATTGGTTAGATTCTTGTGAAATCCTATTTAATACGATAGGTTTGTCATCCTTTATATACAGTAACTCTAAAGAATAATTTTGCATTTCAATAAAACTCTTTACTTTGACCAGAGTTTCGTATTAATGATCAAGAAAGTAACACCTTGATGTAGATTTCCATCTGCATTTCTTTTTACAAAAATTCTTAGTGAACCGTGTGAATGAAACCACACGGAAACCTTAGACGCAACAAACCCAAAAAATGGGACCCCTTACTGTCCTCCGCGGGGCCCACCGAGACCATACAAAAAAAATTGTGAGACATAAAGTGAGATATTGTTTTGGTGTAGTCTAGTTTCTCGGTCTGTTTAGAATCATCCTTCTTTTTAAGTGTTTTATAGACGACCCTCACTTGTTGAGTACCCATTACTTGACCCCATGCAATTCATCTTCTGTATTCGATTTAGCATTAGCTTTAAAAGAGACAACAAATGAAAGGGTTACAAAAAGGTACACAGTACAAGTTTCTTACATTTTCGCGACTAACAACGCATCTAAACTGATAACCATAGTACACTTCCAGTCAATTTCATACCACTTACGGGTGATCCAACATGGATCTGGCATGGATTCCCTTCGTCAATTTCATGAATTCGGTTGATTGCTTAAGCATCATCCAGACCTTGGACATATTCCAATATCACACCAAACAATGCCAACCTGCATAACACAATAACGGAGTTCCCATGAGTTAAATATGGGAAGAAAGTCTATATTGCTTCCACAAACAAAGAATAAGAATAACAATCATACCTTGGTCCATCCCATTAGTAAGTATCCGGTCGGAATATTAATATTGCTGCCAATATATTCTTTTCTATATTTAAATGCTCATTAACACAATCAAAGAATAATTTGGAACTTCAAGCAGCAGAGTCAAAACCAACTCAAGGGAACATATCTGACATCTTATATAAGTAGTCACTCACTACCATGCCTAAGCTTCTAGTATCACCAATTATGCTCGTTAAATGAAAAATATAAATCAAATCCATATTTAGTGCAAAAAAAAAGATGATTAGCAATGATATCACAATTTCAAACAGGTGTAATAGAAAATAATTACAATTAAACAGGTGTAAGGGATCAAAAGTGATCATAGACACAAAAACCATGGATGTTGTAGGCAGTCAATATCTATCAAACACAGACACCAGACTATGGATAATAAAATTCTCAGTGTATTGACAATCCTAACAGTGCACAATATAAATTCTGTAAGGAATGACATTTTCCAATCTCCAACATTTTTTGACAGACAAATTTACAAATTATCGCTAATGATTTTATTTGACCTGACATTAAATTTGACAACAACTCCATGGGCATGTCCTGCAAACAATATCTTTCGATTAGCGCAAAAAGTCAATAGCATGAAGAAAATTAGCAAGTGCCAGAGATGCTTATCCATTAGTTCTGCAAAAAGATCGTCAATTTCCCAGGATGTATGTTCCGATTGGAGAATGATCGTATGAGTAAGAACTTTTGCTTGATAGCGCGTGCAAACTAATAGAGGGTCACTGTGTATAATCCAAAAACTAACAACTGGTCACTGTGTCGACGGACACAGAAACACAACCCACTTAAGTAGCAATAGATTTCTTAATATAGAATGTCCGTTTAGATGTTCATTTCATCTTTGAGCTTAGACATTCTTCAAATTATTTGGTGAAAGTATTATTCAAACCAAAAGGTAAAATAGCGAAAATAAGAAAAAATATTAGTCATAGACACATTGTACTATCCATTGAAACCAAAACTAAAAGGGATTTTTTGTTAAATATATCTAGCAATTTTGAGGTAAAAAAAAGTGAAAAATCTACAAAATCCTATAAACCTATAAGACCTTCGTATTGGTAGATTAAGACATTCCAACAACACCCAAAAAAAAAAAATTCATGACAGATGAAGAAAAACGATCCAACTATGAAATATAAATAGATTTCTTAATATATGAATGTCCGTTTAGATGTTCGTTTTCATCTTTGAGCTTAAACATTCTTCAAATTATTTGGTGAAAGTATTATTCAAACCAAAAGGTACAACAGCGAAAATAAGAAAAAATATTAGTCACAGGCACATTGTACTATCCATTGAAACCAAAACTAAAAGGGATTTTTTGTTAAATATATCTAGCAATTTTGAGGTAAAAAAAAAAGTGAAAAATCTACAAAATCCTATAAACCTATAAGACCTTCGTATTTGGTAGATTAAGACATTCCAACAACGCCCTAGAAAACAAAATTCATGACGGATGAAGAAAAAACGATCCAACTATGAAATATAAATATAAATTACATACCGTTCCTTTTATTAGATCCATTCAAGAGAAGAAAACATATTAAGGGGGGGACTGTAATGTGTACCTGAAATTATGAGAACTTTTATTGCTCCAAATCTTTCCTTCTAGAACTCAACAAATTTTCCCTTTTGAAAAGTGAGGAACTCTCTGTCTATCAATGGAAAAAATTATCAAAACAGTTAGAAATCCGAAAAACGCAAAACGAAATTCAAATAACCTAATACAGTTTGAATGTAGAATCACAAAAACAAATCTTGGAAAATATATTACTGAAATTATCCGGGATTATAGATTCGTAGGATGGGTAAGCCTTTGGCTGGTGATCTTTCCTATGAACTGAAATTAAAATTTACATAAATTACTTTCATTGGTATGATTATTGATGGAAGGAAAAGAAACGTCTTTGACTTTGTTAACATTGAATGACCGAACACGTTACAACTCGGATAAATTTTATTATGAAATCTGGACCGCTCTTTATATATCCGAAATGTAGTTTTTGGTACACATGGAAAAACACACCTTTTATTGGATAGTGTTAAATCTGGACCTTTATTTATATATCCAAACTATAGATAACCGTCGATTGGTAAAAACACCATTGTCCCTTATAATATAGACTATGATATGACCCGTGCTGTAACGGCACGAGGTTATGAATTTTTTGTGTTGGTTAAATATTTTTTTCTTGTGAGACTACCAAGAGATGAGCGTGGGAACCCTTGGGGAACTGTAATCTTTCTCAAACTGAATTCGAAGCTTTGATCGAAACTATTAACATCAACCAGATCAGTTTCTTGTTAAATGACGATTAGGATGTCCACATGGATGTACACTGACACATATACAACAGAAAGTATTTTTTTTGGTGATTAAGATATCCAATGTAAGTGTGTAAAATGGGATCTACACCCGTTTTCATTTATGGTAATTGAGATAACCATCTATTCATAGTTGTTGCAAATAATACCAGCAAACTTGAAAACCTGATGTCCCAAGAAGGAACACGTAGAAATTCCAGGTTTGAATAAAAGTAACTTGTCGATTGCATTCCAAATTACAAATGCAGTTCAGCCATCATTTAAATACATTGTCATTTTGTACTAAAAAAAATTTAGTAATTTTTTTTTCGAAATTCAAATGTTGAATCTGAGTTGGGAATCCTTCTTTCATATCCTTATATCTACATTAATTTTTGGAACAACTAACAGTTTTAAAATATGAATATTGACTTTGTGCTTGTATCAATGTATAATTGGCGTGATTACACATTAGTAATACTTGAACTCATGGTAAAAAAATATCAATCGGTTGGGATAATATAATTTACGGCCAGTCATTTTACGGCCATTAAACGTCATTATTCCCTACAATATTCTAGGTTTGAGAGACGTTATACTGTAATATGAAATCCGTTGATAAAGAATGATAACTATACATTTATGGTTTAAACTAACATATGAAAAACGCCCAGCTTACAGCTTCACCAAAAAAAAATGTAAAACATTAAATCCTATTGCATTCCCTTGGATATTAGTGATACGAAGCGTCCTTGAATATTTCTTAGGGTGAAAAATGACGTGCGTGATGATATTGCATATATCATATGCCAAATATGCTTTTCCTTGCAAATTAATAATACAATCTTATTGTCTTAACTAAGTAGTGAAAGACTCGCGCTAAATAAAATTGCATATCCAAACAAAAGAAATTTCCCCCTCTAATATGATACGTGTATAAGAGAGTCGCTCTTTATCAACATATGCATTTGAGACCTAGAAGTAAATAAGAGACCCAGTCTAAATATGAATGGTATGAAAACTTGCAAATGGAACTGATATTACATCTTAACCTAAGAGTACATAAGAGGCCGAAAACATCCATAATTTATAATTTGCTAGCATAAAATGAACATGACAATACAATTGAATATTAAAATATTTTTTAAATCAACTTCTATAAAGTGTAACATATTTGTATTAACCTTGGTTACTTGGTATCTTCAATGAAATAAAAAAAGCTCAAGTATTAGATGATATCCACATAGTAAAACATGGGTAATGGATCAATTATTAGTCATGGTATCTTTAGATGAAAAATGTATATGAGTTCCTATGCACTAAGCTTTATCTTTAAAAAAAAACTCGACAATTACATTTAGTCATCGCAATCACATATGAACCACATTTTCCAGCAAAAATTAGACTTGTACCTTTCTGGAATACCAAAACTTCTTCATTTGCATCAATGATAAAATGCATGCAATGAAGATTTGTGTAGTCCCGACACATATAGATATAGTGACGCATCACACAGAAAAGAAAATTGTATTATTGTATTGCTCCCTAAACCACTTTCTTCATTGCTTAAAATAATCTCTTGAAACCAGAAAATGTGAGTTTCAATAAGCCAGTTCCGCGTTGCTTGTTTTGGGCTTCTTAAATTTCAGTATTAGCAAGATGGTCGACTATGTATAAAGAATTTAAGATGATCTTTTAAGAGAATAGATATTTTTAGATGTCAACTGCATATAATCATTATTTGACTATGCACGAAGAATTTAAGATAAAAAAAATACTCATTTTGTAAACCATCAAAAGGTAATTAATGTGAAGAAATGTTATTTCAAGTTTCACATGATCCAAAAAAATTGAAGAATAACATACACACATAATCAAGAAACTTTAATCCATTTGATACGAACATGTACACGACTCTAATCCAACAAAGAGTATGAACTCTCTAACAGTAGCAATACAGTTAAAAAATGTTATTTACCGACCTAAGTTAAGTTCATAACAATGGAACCATCGTTTTCTTCGTCATTTATTTTCACTCCATGTAAATCCTCTGATTATGGCCCATATAAGTCAGTCTAATTGGACAATTTCCTGTCCAGAGAAAAATAAAAAAACTAGTGTAAAAAAATAGAAATTAAATGGTATGGTATTAAAAAGAACCTAACATAAGAATAAAAATGAATAGATAGCAATCATATATGATCAGTATCTTTTGACTACAAATGAAAAAACTCGAGATAACAAAATAGTATATTAATGAAAAGTAACAAAGAGAAATTAAACTGTATAAATGACACAAATATTAGGCGCGAGGCACCAAAAAATTAAAGAGAAAAGCTAACAAAAGTTATCTCAATCAAGCAAAACAACAGAGAATCATACCTTGAGAATATAGTTGTGCAAAGGATGAAAAGCTAACAAAAATTAACGAAAATTAAAGAGAAAAGCTAACAAAAATTATCTAGAAAAATTAAACTGCATAAATGACACAAATATTAGGCGCGAGGCACCGTGAATCCATTGATGTTAAACAAAAAATTAAAGAGAAAAGCTAACAAAAATTATCTCAATCAAGCAAAATAACAGAGAATGATACCTTGAAAATAGAGCTTTGCAAAGGATGAAAAGCTAACAAAAATTAACAAAAGTTAAAGAGAAAAGCTAACAACAATTTCTCAATCAACCAAAACAAAAAAGAATCATACCTTGAGAATAGAGTTGTGCAGAGGATGAATAGAGTTGTTGATTTAGAATAAAAGAAACGGTTTGACATTACATAGGAGGAATAACTCCCAAATAAATGACATTAAAAATCTGAATTCATTGTTTTAAGTAAAATTAATAACTCCCAAATAAATGACATTAAAAATCTAAAGTAATTGTCTTATCTAAAATTAATATGTGAACTAATCTGAACCCTTCTTTATATGCCTAAAACGTTGATTGAAAATCTTAAATATTTAGCTCAATCTTAGATGAAAAGCTAACAAAAATTAAAGATAAAAGCTAACAAAAATTATCTAGAAAAATTAAACTGCATAAATGACACAAATATTAGGCGCGAGGCACCGTGAATCCATTGATGTTAAACAAAAAATTAAAGAGAAAAGCTAACAAAAATTATCTCAATCAAGCAAAATAACAAAGAATCATTCCTTGAAAACAGAGTTTTGCAAAGGATGAAAATCTAACAAAAGTTAAAGAGAAAAGCTAACAAAAATTATCTCAATCAACCAAAACAAAAAAGAATCATACCTTGAGAATAGAGTTGTGTAGAGGATGAATAGAGTTGTTGATTTAGAATAAAAGAAACGGTTTGACATTAAATAGGAGGAATAACTCCCAAATAAATGACATTAAAAATTTAAATTCATTGTCTTAAGTAAAATTAATAACTCCCAAATAAATGACATTAAAAATCTAAATTAATTGTCTTATCTAAAATTAATATGTGAATTAATCCGGACCCTTCTTTATATGTCTAAAATGTGGATTGAAAATCTTAAATATTTAGCTCAATCTGGACCATTATTTATATGTCAGAAATGTAATAGAATAACTTAAATATGCATCTCAATCTGGACCATCCTTTATGTGTCCAAACTGTAGATCTCCGTGCATAGGAAAAAACACCATTGTCCCTTATAATATAATAGATATGTATATAAAAGCATACAATGGACCATACCGAGGGCTATAAAAGATTAAACTTACTAAAGAAATATATACATTGAGGAAGCACCTTAATAACACCTACCGCAATTTGATTACTGCAGTAAAATGATTGATGACCATGATAAATTTTACCACAGCAGTGTATCCACTATCCACACATAAGTAAAACAAAAATACTTCAGAAACCAAGACTAAAAACCCCCCACTCTAGCTTTGAGGATGTGAGTTGTAGTGATGTCCAAAACTCTCCGTTTCGTCTAGAATCATTCAAAGAAAAAGTTACAGAGAAAGGTCAAAAGAAGGAAAAATTACAAAATTCTCAAAAGACGAGACAATAGATGCTTATAAGACTTTTATTAACTTGTATATCCATATATTTTAAGGTTTAATAAAAAATTATTTTATTTATTTGAAAATTGTGTTTTTTTTGTCTTGTTCTACTATAAATTGGTTTTTCTTGCACTAGAAACAACATTTTTTGTTCCTAATGCAAAGAATTACCGTTTTCAATGTAATAAAACAAACAAATCTTGTTTCCAATGCAAGAATTGTTGCTTTAATGAACCTTAACATGTATAAGGGTATACAAGTTAACATGACCCTATTAGAAGAAGGAAATTAAGGTGATATTCATTTTGTACTTTAGAAGGACTTTGCATCTCTGGCTCAGTTTTGGCACCATCTTCGTGCTAATGATGAGTCTCGGAATATATCTTGCACTTTAAAACTAAAAAAGAAATTGCAGACGCACTGAAACTGCCAACCCTTACAAGGATCAAAGTTATCCTTATCCAAAATTTCCACAAAAGGGAATACACAAACACGTAAAGAACGTGTGCAACTAAGAATATAAGTTTCATTGACAAAGGGTGTCAGGGGATCAAGTGTGATATATTTGCAAGGTTCCATTCAAAATGAAAGAAACCCTAACCTTATATAAGGTCAGCCAGCTTTCCATGATATTTTTTCTACAACATGCATCCTTGATTTAACTTTTACTTGCCCATGCTACCAAAATAATAACAGAAGGGAAATTTACTTGTTCAGCCAACACCGACACCATTTAAAGTCTGTCTCTCTCTCTATATCCATATATGTTGGTGGTGATTAATAAATAGATTCCTAAGCAGTTGAGTCTCTCTCTGTTGTGGTGTATAGTTGTGTTGCTATAAATCCTGTCTCATCTACCTGATTTAAAGCAGAAGAAAGAAGAAAATCTATTTAAGTTTTCTACTTCTAAATTTTTGTTCAATTCATTCTTCGCCTTTTCTCATTAAGTTTCAGTTCTCAGGTTCTAAAATAGTAATGTCTCATATTATATTTTTACAGTAGCCACCAAAAAACAAATGATACTACTCATCTGTTACTTCTCAGCTTTGATAATACCATTTTAGGGTTTTCAGCCACTATGTGTTCTATTTTACTTCTCTGAACATTCTATCTATATCAGTGAACTAGCAGTTAAAAGGGTTAAATCTTTTCTTTGCTAAAATTGATCTGTTTTTCTCTCTTTGTACTTGAGTTTTCGTTTTGGTTTGCTTGAAAAGTGATCATCAAAACTTTTAGTTTCGAAAAGCACAAAAATGGCTGACATATTGAGTACTGTACTTAGTTCTCATTATGTTACTGAATTTTTCATCCTTATTAAGCTCAACCTTTCTTACATACTTTTATGTTTGGTGCTAGCAATGTTTTTAGCGAAACTGTACTCCATGGTTAAACGTCGTAATATTTACCTAGCCGATTTCGCTAGTTACAAACCCACTGATGAGTTAAAGTGTTCCCATGAAATCTTCCTTGAGCACTCGGGCTTGCTAGGAATATTTTCTGAAGAAAGCTTGGCTTTTCAAAGAACGATCTTAGAAAAATCGGGTTTAGGACAATCCACATACTTTCCAGAGGCTATGTGGGAGCTTCCACCAAACCCATGCATGGATAAAGCAAGAATAGAAATTGAGACGGTTCTATTTGGAGCTATCGACGAAGTTTTGAACAAAACTGGCATCAAACCTTCTGAAATAGGCATACTTGTTGTGAATAGTAGTCTTTTCAATCCTACCCCATCGTTGTGTTCAATGATCATAAATCATTATAAGCTCAAGAGTGATATTGTGAGCTACAACCTTGGTGGAATGGGTTGCAGTGCTGGACTCATTTCTGTAGACCTTGCCAAACGGCTCCTTCAAGTACGTATTTCTTGGATCTTATACTCTTATGTTTAGATCTTTTTATTACCATTAGATGATCATGATGAAAGACTTTGGATATATATGTATCTGACCTGCGCATAATTAAGTTTGTTTTGGTAATTCTTGTTAACGTAAGTTTTCATGAACGTCATTGCATGCATTTAACTTTGTAACTTGTTCCTTAAAACTATAAGAAGTTGATTTGTCATTCTATGCATGATTTTAATTTGTGATCTTTCTGTCAACTACTTTTCGTGGTTGTCTTCTTTTTGTTCATGATTTAATAGAATCATAGTCATGTTTTTTCCACGAAGACTGTTTACTCGTTTGACGTTTACGTTAGTTAGTCCCACCGCTGATACGCATTTGGTACATCTTGTTGAAGATGCGATACTGTATGAGGAGATCTCTTAGTAATAGGATGCATGCATATACTGATGAAAAGAAAAGAATTGTTGCGAAACTAAATTACTAAAGTACACAACATTTGATTACATGATTCTAATTCCGATTTTTATTGTTGTAAATATTTATGTCAAAAACAGGTGCACCCAGATTCATGCGCCCTAGTAGTAAGTACCGAAAACATTACACTGAATTGGTACTGGGGAAACAAAAGATCAATGTTGGTATCCAACTGTCTATTCAGAATGGGAGCCGGAGCTGTATTACTATCAAACCGAACATCTGATCGTAGCCGTGCTAAATATCAATTAATCCACACCATCCGAACACATAAAGGTAATGAAGATCGTGGATACAAATGTGCTTATCAAGAAGAAGATAATACAGGAAGTGTGGGAGTTACATTATCCAAAGATTTAACATCGGTTGCTGAAGAAGCTTTGAAAAGTAATTTAACAACTTTGGGTCCCCTTGTTCTTCCAATTGCCGAAAAGGTCAAATTTGTTGTTAACTACATATCAAGAAAATGGTTATTGATGGAGGTAAAGCCATATGTTCCTGATTTCAAGCTAGCTTTCGATCATTTCTGTATTCATGCTGGTGGTAGAGGTGTTCTTGACAAAGTTGAGAGAAGTTTAAACCTAACTGAATGGCATTTAGAACCATCAAGAATGTCATTATACAGATTTGGAAATACTTCAAGCAGTTCTTTATGGTATGAACTTGCTTATTCCGAAGCTAAAGGAAGGATCAAGAAAGGTGATAAGGTTTGTCAAATTGCATTTGGATCAGGGTTTAAATGTAATAGTGCAGTTTGGCATGCTTTAAAGACCGTCGATCCTGCAACGTTAAAGAGCGCTGATCGGAGATCTATTAAGAACGCTTGGATTGATGAGATCGATAGTTTCCTGTTGATTTGCCAAAGGCTTGATCTCTTTAATGGGTGCATCGTTTTGATGAACATCATCATCATGCAATTATAATAGTATAGGAATGATGATAATAGATGATCTTAATTTGGAGAACTGTAAGTGGGTTTACGTTGTGTGTGAAAAAAATATCTATGGTTGGGTTTTTTTTTGATGCAGTTATGGTTGGGTTTGGTACGTAAGGAGCACTAGTTACTGTTTGCATGCATTATTTTAGTTGTACGTACTTGGTTATCTTTATCCTATTGTTATTATAAAATTATTATAAGTTTATTTTCACGGAGGAGAAAGCACGGATATTGTCCTTGGTATTGCGTCCTTTCTCACAATTTTACTATTTTGCTACTTTACATCAATTTTATTGCAAAATTTTGGTGTAAATACAAATTATAAAGTAACAGTGTAACTAGACTTCTAGAGTTGTTGCATGCTTTGTTTTTCTTTTATTTGATCGGTTGGCATCTGCATGCTCTCTTCTTCAAAAAAGAGCAACAACACGATGCAAGTAGGGTTTTATTTTCGCAATATGCATTGCAGTCACCTGATAATAAAAAATGTTTTATGCATTGCAGTCACCTGATAATAATAAAAAAACTGATATCACAGACATACTACGCGTGTGATCTTAATGATGTAGAGATTGTAGACACAAATATGGGTGTAAGTGTTGTTCACACAGTTAGCCATCTTTTAAAAGAAAAATCATTATAATTTTTAGTAACTTGCAAGGAAACTGCAAAGTACACTATACGACTGAGTTCCAATAGGTGTTCACATGACTGGTTATGCATGAATGATGTTCGGTGAGGCAGTTGAAAAACTTAATAGTTTGATAGAAAATTTAGCTAGACTTGGATGTGCACGATTAAGTACTGAAAGGATTCATGGAATTAAGGGTGTATAGTATATATAAAACAACCAAGTACTTTTCTTACACATTGACAAGATCCACTTATTCAATGTTTCACTCTTTATTTTACTATTAGCATCTACTCGTGGTCGGATCAAAATTTTAAAATGCAAAATGTTAATGAAAAGCAATAACATATCGAAAGAATAAAGGGAATTTTAATAGAGTGCCACACTTCCTATTTCATGTTTAAGAAAATGACACCGTTTTTTTCAAAGTTTATTAAATGCCACATTCTTGACTTTTTTCGTCATGTTTTTTTGAGAAAACAGTTAACTGGCGTTAGTATCCGTTAGTGCATATGTGGCATTAAATCAGCAGCGTAAAATAACATTAAAGCCCCTGAATCAGTAACTGGAACGAGTTAGCCAGTGATTGAGCAGAGAGTTAACTCGCGACTCGGTGCAGTCAAGAAAACGAGTTAGCCACTGCATAAACAAGAATGCTACAAAGAACAATGCAAATCAGAAATGCATCTGAGAATATGTAAAAATTAACTTGAAAAGACAATTAACATGTAATCTGAAAATTAGTTCTAACTAATATCATTTTCATTCATAAAGCAAGATTATCCCATCAAAATAAAACTTATTTCTGGTACATATACATGTCCATACCAGAATCAGTGTCAAAAGCAACCAAAAAAACTAACCATCAATTAGATACTTGTCCACAACATATCTAAAACAAACAATAAAGCACACACACTTCTACTTCCTAGTCTTCTTAGCCTTGGTTTGCTTTCCCTTTGTGACAGAAAGATGTTGACTGACAGATCCAATACCAGCAAAATTCTGACTGAAATTTTGATTATCTTGTGTAGATCCATGAGTGTTAGGTCCTGCTACTGGTCTTCCTTAAGTGCTAGGTCCTGCAGATGACTCACCAACAAAAAATGATGTACCTCTGGATCTGTTCACCTTGGCTTTACCCCTTGCAGTGCTACTTTCAGGCTGATCTCTATGTGTGAAGGTGCAGTTTGCAGCATCATACTCAGTGCTTGGCTTGAATCCAGTTTGGTTTTTACCAACATCACCACCAGCACAGGTTCTCTTGTTGTGGCCAGCAATAGATCCACATTTTCCACACTTCCTTTTCTTCACCACAGTTTCAGGTTCATCATAACTTCTCTTCCTCTTCTTTGCTGGTCTTCCAGTTTTTCTCTGATAAGGAGGAGGGTTTACGTTGACGTTCATGGTTTCCTGCCAGAAGAAGAGAAACAAATGAGAAAGTTAAAGTAATGAAACCTTAAAGGGTTTGATTCTTAAATAGGGAAAAGAGAAAAATAAATAACCAATATCTTGAAAAGTAAATGCACCACTTTCAATAAAATTTATAAATCTACCTTATCTTCCCATAACCATTCAGTTATGTCTTCTAAGGGTGTGACAGCATTTGCATATGTGGTCCTATAATACTCCACAGAATAGTAAGGAGCACAATAACTGTTCAATCAATAAAACAAAGGTGTGTCAGTGTACAAGGAACAATAAATAATACAAACCACTTACAAAAACAAAAGTAAATGAATAATACAAAAAAAGTAATTGAATAATACAAACCACTTACTCTTTCCAGTTTGGCCTCAGCAGTTTCAATGCACATACAGCATGTTGACAAGGGAATCCCCTTAGCTGCCATTGCAAACAAGTGCATTGTTTGTCTATAATATTCACTGTGAATATTTTCTTGGTGATCACATTAGTTACCAAATAAACTTGTCCAACCACACTGCCTTCTGTATCAAACTTTCCAACCAAGTCAAGCATCTTATTTATCAATTTAACAGCAGCAGGGACCAAACAATTTTCATTCCACTTAGCAAATTCTTCCCTTCTCTTAAATAACAAACCCATGACTAACTGACCATACATCATGCCTAGTTGGATTATAGGTTTATCTCTCATATTAGAAGCCATGGAATTAAAAGATTCAGAGAAATTGTTATTCATATGCTCACAACAGCTAAGGGGATCAAAATAGGCCCTAGACCAAGTACTTGGATCTTCTTTCCTAAGAGCCAACAACATCAGCTCAAACCCCAGACTGTTACGACACGGGTCATATGCTAGTAACCAACAAAAAAAGATGCGAGTATGTGCTCACCTGTCGAGCAACATCTGATAGATGCAATCTCACATCAATGCATCTCTCATTACCAAATAGGAGCAACGCACTGCCGTAGAGAAGGAACTGAGTTATAGATTTGAGTAGTTAGTATTTGTTTTTTTTTTTTAACTTTCAAGGATTTAGTTTGATATGATATGGGAGTTTTGCTCACTGCTCCTGAAGCGCCATAAGGGACTGACACAATTTTCGGAATTCAAACACATCCGTTAGTAAACCACAAAATGATATTGTTTACAAAGATCCGTTGGGATCAAAAGTTACCTTACCCGGTGCCAAATTCGTATGTGCATTATCTGCATCAATAGCCAATGAATCTACACCCATAATTTAGTCTTTGATCAAACCCAAATTAATCACAAAATTATCATACAAAACTACCCTAATTCCCAAAATGAAATCACATAAGCACAGAAAAAGAGTATATCAAAGATCAAATATCAAGTAAAATCCTAATCAAGAATCACTTATATACAGACATCCGTTACTGCAGTTGCAAAAATTAAAAAGATACTGTTCCATGACATACCTGCCCTAGAATAAGTATGTGACCGAACCATCGATGGAAGCTATCTCAGAATTTGACCTTATCAGTATCCGTTACTCCATCTCCAACCTTTTTCGTCAATTTCCTTCATTGAAACTCATACTCAATAGCTTGCATTGATGGTTCGTTCACACTAGATTTGCTAAACCAAAAAATATGGAGCAGATCGTGCCTGTTATTAAAATAGACCAAAAATTTGGATGATGAATTATTACTATCTAAATCGGAGTATCTAATGTCAATTAACCCATGATTCAAAAAAAAGAAAAAATCAATCAACCCAAAATTAGAGAGAGTCATACCGGGATAAAAGATTTTTCGATAGGTTTATTCGTCACTGAGAGTGGGTTTATGCCCGAGACTATCTTATAGCCAAAATTGCTAAGAAAATGCGAAACGGCTGTTTCCTTCAGATTTGAATGATCAGGTCATCCACAGCACACTAACTGGGTTGAATGAGATAAATGATGTCGAAATTTGAAATATTCAACTGTTACATCTGATAAACAAACGTTCAACGGTTGTGATTGAAAGTCTAAAATATTTTTAGGAGCAAATCCTAGAAATTTAGGTTTAGGGTTTGAATGATTATGGCGTCTAATGAGAATCTGTAACGGCTTTGGTATTGAAATTGGATTTGAAATTGAATATTAGACCTGGAAGATGATATTAGGGTGATTTTCATAATCCGGTGGTGTCTGTAATGGCTGTATTATCTCCTCTTGAAGACGAAAATAATGTATTTGTTAACATCTTTCATTAAGTGCCTAAACCGTAACCTAAATTTTAGATCCTCATTAACATAAAGAAAATAATATATTTGTTAACATTTTCCATTAAACCATAACTGTCCTTTAAATGACGAAATCTTTGTGTATCCAAACTATGGAAACTACACATTAGTTTCTTGATCTGGACCGTTCTTTATGGATCCAAACTATAGAGAGTTGTTGATGTAGTAAAACATCATTGTCCCTAAATTGTCTATATAGCTACTCGATCTGGACCGTCCATTATGTGTCCGAACTGTGGAGAGCCGTCGATGTAGGAAAACACCACTGTGCCTTATAATATAGACTAGGGTATGATACGGCACGGGTTTTGGATCATTAATGTTGTTCGTTGTTAGAATGTGGACTTGCTAGCTTATTCGGTGTTTTATCAACAATTTCTTATATAATCATAATCAGGGGATTTTTTTTTACCGGTGATATCGATAAATATGGTTTACACCCTTATTTAGTTTAAGATTTATCTAAATATAAATAATAAACACCACAGATTTTTATGTTGTTGCATATTCCTTTTGTACATATAAATTGGCGTGCTTTTCGTTATAACGAAGAAGGCGGAAATTAAAATTGTTACCTTTGAAAATTAAAAGTGAAGGAAAATGTATCATAATGAATAACTAAGTGAGCCAAAACGCGTTAACCATTGTGAAAGTTTTGAGCATAAAAGCATTTCAGCCTCCTGTCAAGAAAATATGTTTCCTCCCCTAAGCCAGATCGTTATAGATCATTTCTCAGCAAACTTAAATTATTTTCTTTGTCAAATTTTTTTTTTCACCCGACAACATTTCATCATTTTTATTTTAAAAAATGAAAGAAATTTCAAAACATTCGATTGATATTCAGGGAGTTTGAAGTTTGAAATTTCACTTAGAAAAACCGTTTAAAAGTATATCAAACACCATGTAGGAAAAGGGGTAATATGTTGGGTGCGGTTTGACCCACCACTAAACCCGCGTTTTAGCTGAAGGTATTGTTTCAGTCGAGGTGACTTACTATTTTATTTTCAAGATACTATTTAACAACTCCATTATTATTTTATTTTTGAAAATACTATTTTAAAAAAGCAACGGAAACACTAATGTTTTTTTGTTTTCTGTAAAGAATCAATCTAAAAAATAAATAATTTCCAACAAATTCAGTTTGAGGTTTTGGGATACATCTAATTTTCTATTTAAGGTGCACATCTTATAAGACTATTTTTTAACACAAAATATAGCACTCCGAAAAAATTGTCTAGATTTGGAGAAAATCAAAATAGCAAATGCAACACTGCAAATATTTAAGAACCATATCCAAGGCGTTATATTTAAACCTTAACCGTGGATAAATTGTAATGATTGAGCAACAAACTAAGAAGACTTCTTGAAGATTGCACACATGCACAAAGAGCCAAGGATTTACAAAGACTATAACTACAGCTGACATTGATATCCCAATCATCTCCCTTCAAACTGATCTGATACGTTTATCGAGGTGCCAACTGCTAGGTTCATGTCCTGCTCAAAGTGTATAAATTGGTTAGATTCTTGTGAAATCCTATTTAATACGATAGGTTTGTCATCCTTTATATACAGTAACTCTAAAGAATAATTTTGCATTTCAATAAAACTCTTTACTTTGACCAGAGTTTCGTATTAATGATCAAGAAAGTAACACCTTGATGTAGATTTCCATCTGCATTTCTTTTTACAAAAATTCTTAGTGAACCGTGTGAATGAAACCACACGGAAACCTTAGACGCAACAAACCCAAAAAATGGGACCCCTTACTGTCCTCCGCGGGGCCCACCGAGACCATACAAAAAAAATTGTGAGACATAAAGTGAGATATTGTTTTGGTGTAGTCTAGTTTCTCGGTCTGTTTAGAATCATCCTTCTTTTTAAGTGTTTTATAGACGACCCTCACTTGTTGAGTACCCATTACTTGACCCCATGCAATTCATCTTCTGTATTCGATTTAGCATTAGCTTTAAAAAGAGACAACAAATGAAAGGGTTACAAAAAGGTACACAGTACAAGTTTCTTACATTTTCGCGACTAACAACGCATCTAAACTGATAACCATAGTACACTTCCAGTCAATTTCATACCACTTACGGGTGATCCAACATGGATCTGGCATGGATTCCCTTCGTCAATTTCATGAATTCGGTTGATTGCTTAAGCATCATCCAGACCTTGGACATATTCCAATATCACACCAAACAATGCCAACCTGCATAACACAATAACGGAGTTCCCATGAGTTAAATATGGGAAGAAACAGTCTATATTGCTTCCACAAACAAAGAATAAGAATAACAATCATACCTTGGTCCATCCCATTAGTAAGTATCCGGTCGGAATATTAATATTGCTGCCAATATATTCTTTTCTATATTTAAATGCTCATTAACACAATCAAAGAATAATTTGGAACTTCAAGCAGCAGAGTCAAAACCAACTCAAGGGAACATATCTGACATCTTATATAAGTAGTCACTACCCATGCCTAAGCTTCTAGTATCACCAATTATGCTCGTTAAATGAAAAATTATAAATCAAATCCATATTTTAGTGCAAAAAAAAAGATGATTAGCAATGATATCACAATTTCAAACAGGTGTAATAGAAAATAATTACAATTAAACAGGTGTAAGGGATCAAAAGTGATCATAGACACAAAAACCATGGATGTTGTAGGCAGTCAATATCTATCAAACACAGACACCAGACTATGGATAATAAAATTCTCAGTGTATTGACAATCCTAACAGTGCACAATATAAATTCTGTAAGGAATGACATTTTCCAATCTCCAACATTTTTTGACAGACAAATTTACAAATTATCGCTAATGATTTTATTTGACCTGACATTAAATTTGACAAACAACTCCATGGGCATGTCCCTGCAAACAATATCTTTCGATTAGCGCAAAAAGTCAATAGCATGAAGAAAATATAGCAAGTGCCAGAGATGCTTATCCATTAAGTTCTGCAAAACAGATCGTCAATTTCCCAGGATGTATGTTCCGATTGGAGAATAATGATCGTATGAGTAAGAACTTTTGCTTGATAGCGCGTGCAAACTAATAGCGGGTCACTGTGTATAATCCAAAACTAACAACTGGTCACTGTGTCGACGGACACAGAAACACAACCCACTTAAGTAGCAATAGATTTCTTAATATATGAATGTCCGTTTAGATGTTCATTTTCATCTTTGAGCTTAGACATTCTTCAAATTATTTGGTGAAAGTATTATTCAAACCAAAAGGTAAAATAGCGAAAATAAGAAAAAATATTAGTCATAGACACATTGTACTATCCATTGAAACCAAAACTAAAAGGGATTTTTTGTTAAATATATCTAGCAATTTTGAGGTAAAAAAAGTGAAAAATCTACAAAATCCTATAAACCTATAAGACCTTCGTATTTGGTAGATTAAGACATTCCAACAACACCCAAAAAAAAAAATTCATGACAGATGAAGAAAAAAACGATCCAACTATGAAATATAAATAGATTTCTTAATATATGAATGTCCGTTTAGATGTTCGTTTTCATCTTTGAGCTTAAACATTCTTCAAATTATTTGGTGAAAGTATTATTCAAACCAAAAGGTACAACAGCGAAAATAAGAAAAAATATTAGTCACAGGCACATTGTACTATCCATTGAAACCAAAACTAAAAGGGATTTTTTGTTAAATATATCTAGCAATTTTGAGGTAAAAAAAAAAGTGAAAAATCTACAAAATCCTATAAACCTATAAGACCTTCGTATTTGGTAGATTAAGACATTCCAACAACGCCCTAGAAAACAAAATTCATGACGGATGAAGAAAAAACGATCCAACTATGAAATATAAATATAAATTACATACCGTTCCTTTTATTAGATCCATTCAAGAGAGAAAAACATATTAAGGGGGGGACTGTAATGTGTACCTGAAATTATGAGAACTTTTATTGCTCCAAATCTTTCCTTCTAGAACTCAACAAATTTTCCCTTTTGAAAAGTGAGGAACTCTCTGTCTATCAATGGAAAAAATTATCAAAACAGTTAGAAATCCGAAAAACGCAAAACGAAATTCAAATAACCTAATACAGTTTGAATGTAGAATCACAAAACAAATCTTGGAAAATATATTACTGAAATTATCCGGGATTATAGATTCGTAGGATGGGTAAGCCTTTGGCTGGTGATCTTTCCTATGAACTGAAATTAAAATTTACATAAATTACTTTCATTGGTATGATTATTGATGGAAGGAAAAGAAACGTCTTTGACTTTGTTAACATTGAATGACCGAACACGTTACAACTCGGATAAATTTTATTATGAAATCTGGACCGCTCTTTATATATCCGAAATGTAGTTTTTGGTACACATGGAAAAACACACCTTTTATTGGATAGTGTTAAATCTGGACCTTTATTTATATATCCAAACTATAGATAACCGTCGATTGGTAAAAACACCATTGTCCCTTATAATATAGACTATGATATGACCCGTGCTGTAACGGCACGAGGTTATGAATTGTTTTTGTGTTGGTTAAATATTTTTTTCTTGTGAGACTACCAAGAGATGAGCGTGGGAACCCTTGGGGAACTGTAATCTTTCTCAAACTGAATTCGAAGCTTTGATCGAAACTATTAACATCAACCAGATCAGTTTCTTGTTAAATGACGATTAGGATGTCCACATGGATGTACACTGACACATATACAACAGAAAGTATTTTTTTTGGTGATTAAGATATCCAATGTAAGTGTGTAAAATGGGATCTACACCCGTTTTCATTTATGGTAATTGAGATAACCATCTATTCATAGTTGTTGCAAATAATACCAGCAAACTTGAAAACCTGATGTCCCAAGAAGGAACACGTAGAAATTCCAGGTTTGAATAAAAGTAACTTGTCGATTGCATTCCAAATTACAAATGCAGTTCAGCCATCATTTAAATACATTGTCATTTTGTACTAAAAAAAATTTAGTAATTTTTTTTTCGAAATTCAAAATGTTGAATCTGAGTTGGGAATCCTTCTTTCATATCCTTATATCTACATTAATTTTTGGAACAACTAACAGTTTTAAAATATGAATATTGACTTTGTGCTTGTATCAATGTATAATTGGCGTGATTACACATTAGTAATACTTGAACTCATGGTAAAAAAATATCAATCGGTTGGGATAATATAATTTACGGCCAGTCATTTTACGGCCATTAAACGTCATTATTCCCTACAATATTCTAGGTTTGAGAGACGTTATACTGTAATATGAAATCCGTTGATAAAGAATGATAACTATACATTTATGGTTTAAACTAACATATGAAAAACGCCCAGCTTACAGCTTCACCAAAAAAAAAATGTAAAACATTAAATCCTATTGCATTCCCTTGGATATTAGTGATACGAAGCGTCCTTGAATATTTCTTAGGGTGAAAAATGACGTGCGTGATGATATTGCATATATCATATGCCAAATATGCTTTTCCTTGCAAATTAATAATACAATCTTATTGTCTTAACTAAGTAGTGAAAGACTCGCGCTAAATAAAATTGCATATCCAAACAAAAGAAATTTCCCCCTCTAATATGATACGTGTATAAGAGAGTCGCTCTTTATCAACATATGCATTTGAGACCTAGAAGTAAATAAGAGACCCAGTCTAAATATGAATGGTATGAAAACTTGCAAATGGAACTGATATTACATCTTAACCTAAGAGTACATAAGAGGCCGAAAACATCCATAATTTATAATTTGCTAGCATAAAATGAACATGACAATACAATTGAATATTAAAATATTTTTTAAATCAACTTCTATAAAGTGTAACATATTTGTATTAACCTTGGTTACTTGGTATCTTCAATGAAATAAAAAAAGCTCAAGTATTAGATGATATCCACATAGTAAAACATGGGTAATGGATCAATTATTAGTCATGGTATCTTTAGATGAAAAATGTATATGAGTTCCTATGCACTAAGCTTTATCTTTAAAAAAAAACTCGACAATTACATTTAGTCATCGCAATCACATATGAACCACATTTTCCAGCAAAAATTAGACTTGTACCTTTCTGGAATACCAAAACTTCTTCATTTGCATCAATGATAAAATGCATGCAATGAAGATTTGTGTAGTCCCGACACATATAGATATAGTGACGCATCACACAGAAAAGAAAATTGTATTATTGTATTGCTCCCTAAACCACTTTCTTCATTGCTTAAAATAATCTCTTGAAACCAGAAAATGGTGAGTTTCAATAAGCCAGTTCCGCGTTGCTTGTTTTGGGCTTCTTAAATTTCAGTATTAGCAAGATGGTCGACTATGTATAAAGAATTTAAGATGATCTTTTAAGAGAATAGATATTTTTAGATGTCAACTGCATATAATCATTATTTGACTATGCACGAAGAATTTAAGATAAAAAAAATACTCATTTTGTAAACCATCAAAAGGTAATTAATGTGAAGAAATGTTATTTCAAGTTTCACATGATCCAAAAAAATTGAAGAATAACATACACACATAATCAAGAAACTTTAATCCATTTGATACGAACATGTACACGACTCTAATCCAACAAAGAGTATGAACTCTCTAACAGCAGTAGCAATACAGTTAAAAAATGTTATTTACCGACCTAAGTTAAGTTCATAACAATGGAACCATCGTTTTCTTCGTCATTTATTTTCACTCCATGTAAATCCTCTGATTATGGCCCATATAAGTCAGTCTAATTGGACAATTTCCTGTCCAGAGAAAAATAAAAAAACTAGTGTAAAAAAATAGAAATTAAATGGTATGGTATTAAAAAGAACCTAACATAAGAATAAAAATGAATAGATAGCAATCATATATGATCAGTATCTTTTGACTACAAATGAAAAAACTCGAGATAACAAAATAGTATATTAATGAAAAGTAACAAAGAGAAATTAAACTGTATAAATGACACAAATATTAGGCGCGAGGCACCAAAAAATTAAAGAGAAAAGCTAACAAAAGTTATCTCAATCAAGCAAAACAACAGAGAATCATACCTTGAGAATATAGTTGTGCAAAGGATGAAAAGCTAACAAAAATTAACGAAAATTAAAGAGAAAAGCTAACAAAAATTATCTAGAAAAATTAAACTGCATAAATGACACAAATATTAGGCGCGAGGCACCGTGAATCCATTGATGTTAAACAAAAAATTAAAGAGAAAAGCTAACAAAAATTATCTCAATCAAGCAAAATAACAGAGAATGATACCTTGAAAATAGAGCTTTGCAAAGGATGAAAAGCTAACAAAAATTAACAAAAGTTAAAGAGAAAAGCTAACAACAATTTCTCAATCAACCAAAACAAAAAAGAATCATACCTTGAGAATAGAGTTGTGCAGAGGATGAATAGAGTTGTTGATTTAGAATAAAAGAAACGGTTTGACATTACATAGGAGGAATAACTCCCAAATAAATGACATTAAAAATCTGAATTCATTGTTTTAAGTAAAATTAATAACTCCCAAATAAATGACATTAAAAATCTAAAGTAATTGTCTTATCTAAAATTAATATGTGAACTAATCTGAACCCTTCTTTATATGCCTAAAACGTTGATTGAAAATCTTAAATATTTAGCTCAATCTTAGATGAAAAGCTAACAAAAATTAAAGATAAAAGCTAACAAAAATTATCTAGAAAAATTAAACTGCATAAATGACACAAATATTAGGCGCGAGGCACCGTGAATCCATTGATGTTAAACAAAAAATTAAAGAGAAAAGCTAACAAAAATTATCTCAATCAAGCAAAATAACAAAGAATCATTCCTTGAAAACAGAGTTTTGCAAAGGATGAAAATCTAACAAAAGTTAAAGAGAAAAGCTAACAAAAATTATCTCAATCAACCAAAACAAAAAAGAATCATACCTTGAGAATAGAGTTGTGTAGAGGATGAATAGAGTTGTTGATTTAGAATAAAAGAAACGGTTTGACATTAAATAGGAGGAATAACTCCCAAATAAATGACATTAAAAATTTAAATTCATTGTCTTAAGTAAAATTAATAACTCCCAAATAAATGACATTAAAAATCTAAATTAATTGTCTTATCTAAAATTAATATGTGAATTAATCCGGACCCTTCTTTATATGTCTAAAATGTGGATTGAAAATCTTAAATATTTAGCTCAATCTGGACCATTATTTATATGTCAGAAATGTAATAGAATAACTTAAATATGCATCTCAATCTGGACCATCCTTTATGTGTCCAAACTGTAGATCTCCGTGCATAGGAAAAAACACCATTGTCCCTTATAATATAATAGATATGTATATATAAAAGCATACAATGGACCATACCGAGGGCTATAAAAGATTAAACTTACTAAAGAAATATATACATTGAGGAAGCACCTTAATAACACCTACCGCAATTTGATTACTGCAGTAAAATGATTGATGACCATGATAAATTTTACCACAGCAGTGTATCCACTATCCACACATAAGTAAAAACAAAAATACTTCAGAAACCAAGACTAAAAACCCCCCACTCTAGCTTTGAGGATGTGAGTTGTAGTGATGTCCAAAACTCTCCGTTTCGTCTAGAATCATTCAAAGAAAAAGTTACAGAGAAAGGTCAAAAGAAGGAAAAATTACAAAATTCTCAAAAGACGAGACAATAGATGCTTATAAGACTTTTATTAACTTGTATATCCATATATTTTAAGGTTTAATAAAAAATTATTTTATTTATTTGAAAATTGTGTTTTTTTTGTCTTGTTCTACTATAAATTGGTTTTTCTTGCACTAGAAACAACATTTTTTGTTCCTAATGCAAAGAATTACCGTTTTCAATGTAATAAAACAAACAAATCTTGTTTCCAATGCAAGAATTGTTGCTTTAATGAACCTTAACATGTATAAGGGTATACAAGTTAACATGACCCTATTAGAAGAAGGAAATTAAGGTGATATTCATTTTGTACTTTAGAAGGACTTTGCATCTCTGGCTCAGTTTTGGCACCATCTTCGTGCTAATGATGAGTCTCGGAATATATCTTGCACTTTAAAACTAAAAAAGAAATTGCAGACGCACTGAAACTGCCAACCCTTACAAGGATCAAAGTTATCCTTATCCAAAATTTCCACAAAAGGGAATACACAAACACGTAAAGAACGTGTGCAACTAAGAATATAAGTTTCATTGACAAAGGGTGTCAGGGGATCAAGTGTGATATATTTGCAAGGTTCCATTCAAAATGAAAGAAACCCTAACCTTATATAAGGTCAGCCAGCTTTCCATGATATTTTTTCTACAACATGCATCCTTGATTTAACTTTTACTTGCCCATGCTACCAAAATAATAACAGAAGGGAAATTTACTTGTTCAGCCAACACCGACACCATTTAAAGTCTGTCTCTCTCTCTATATCCATATATGTTGGTGGTGATAATAAATAGATTCCTAAGCAGTTGAGTCTCTCTCTGTTGTGGTGTATAGTTGTGTTGCTATAAATCCTGTCTCATCTACCTGATTTAAAGCAGAAGAAAGAAGAAAATCTATTTAAGTTTTCTACTTCTAAATTTTTGTTCAATTCATTCTTCGCCTTTTCTCATTAAGTTTCAGTTCTCAGGTTCTAAAATAGTAATGTCTCATATTATATTTTTACAGTAGCCACCAAAAAACAAATGATACTACTCATCTGTTACTTCTCAGCTTTGATAATACCATTTTAGGGTTTTCAGCCACTATGTGTTCTATTTTACTTCTCTGAACATTCTATCTATATCAGTGAACTAGCAGTTAAAAGGGTTAAATCTTTTCTTTGCTAAAATTGATCTGTTTTTCTCTCTTTGTACTTGAGTTTTCGTTTTGGTTTGCTTGAAAAGTGATCATCAAAACTTTTAGTTTCGAAAAGCACAAAAATGGCTGACATATTGAGTACTGTACTTAGTTCTCATTATGTTACTGAATTTTTCATCCTTATTAAGCTCAACCTTTCTTACATACTTTTATGTTTGGTGCTAGCAATGTTTTTAGCGAAACTGTACTCCATGGTTAAACGTCGTAATATTTACCTAGCCGATTTCGCTAGTTACAAACCCACTGATGAGTTAAAGTGTTCCCATGAAATCTTCCTTGAGCACTCGGGCTTGCTAGGAATATTTTCTGAAGAAAGCTTGGCTTTTCAAAGAACGATCTTAGAAAAATCGGGTTTAGGACAATCCACATACTTTCCAGAGGCTATGTGGGAGCTTCCACCAAACCCATGCATGGATAAAGCAAGAATAGAAATTGAGACGGTTCTATTTGGAGCTATCGACGAAGTTTTGAACAAAACTGGCATCAAACCTTCTGAAATAGGCATACTTGTTGTGAATAGTAGTCTTTTCAATCCTACCCCATCGTTGTGTTCAATGATCATAAATCATTATAAGCTCAAGAGTGATATTGTGAGCTACAACCTTGGTGGAATGGGTTGCAGTGCTGGACTCATTTCTGTAGACCTTGCCAAACGGCTCCTTCAAGTACGTATTTCTTGGATCTTATACTCTTATGTTTAGATCTTTTTATTACCATTAGATGATCATGATGAAAGACTTTGGATATATATGTATCTGACCTGCGCATAATTAAGTTTGTTTTGGTAATTCTTGTTAACGTAAGTTTTCATGAACGTCATTGCATGCATTTAACTTTGTAACTTGTTCCTTAAAACTATAAGAAGTTGATTTGTCATTCTATGCATGATTTTAATTTGTGATCTTTCTGTCAACTACTTTTCGTGGTTGTCTTCTTTTTGTTCATGATTTAATAGAATCATAGTCATGTTTTTTCCACGAAGACTGTTTACTCGTTTGACGTTTACGTTAGTTAGTCCCACCGCTGATACGCATTTGGTACATCTTGTTGAAGATGCGATACTGTATGAGGAGATCTCTTAGTAATAGGATGCATGCATATACTGATGAAAAGAAAAGAATTGTTGCGAAACTAAATTACTAAAGTACACAACATTTGATTACATGATTCTAATTCCGATTTTTATTGTTGTAAATATTTATGTCAAAAACAGGTGCACCCAGATTCATGCGCCCTAGTAGTAAGTACCGAAAACATTACACTGAATTGGTACTGGGGAAACAAAAGATCAATGTTGGTATCCAACTGTCTATTCAGAATGGGAGCCGGAGCTGTATTACTATCAAACCGAACATCTGATCGTAGCCGTGCTAAATATCAATTAATCCACACCATCCGAACACATAAAGGTAATGAAGATCGTGGATACAAATGTGCTTATCAAGAAGAAGATAATACAGGAAGTGTGGGAGTTACATTATCCAAAGATTTAACATCGGTTGCTGAAGAAGCTTTGAAAAGTAATTTAACAACTTTGGGTCCCCTTGTTCTTCCAATTGCCGAAAAGGTCAAATTTGTTGTTAACTACATATCAAGAAAATGGTTATTGATGGAGGTAAAGCCATATGTTCCTGATTTCAAGCTAGCTTTCGATCATTTCTGTATTCATGCTGGTGGTAGAGGTGTTCTTGACAAAGTTGAGAGAAGTTTAAACCTAACTGAATGGCATTTAGAACCATCAAGAATGTCATTATACAGATTTGGAAATACTTCAAGCAGTTCTTTATGGTATGAACTTGCTTATTCCGAAGCTAAAGGAAGGATCAAGAAAGGTGATAAGGTTTGTCAAATTGCATTTGGATCAGGGTTTAAATGTAATAGTGCAGTTTGGCATGCTTTAAAGACCGTCGATCCTGCAACGTTAAAGAGCGCTGATCGGAGATCTATTAAGAACGCTTGGATTGATGAGATCGATAGGTTTCCTGTTGATTTGCCAAAGGCTTGATCTCTTTAATGGGTGCATCGTTTTGATGAACATCATCATCATGCAATTATAATAGTATAGGAATGATGATAATAGATGATCTTAATTTGGAGAACTGTAAGTGGGTTTACGTTGTGTGTGAAAAAAATATCTATGGTTGGGTTTTTTTTTGATGCAGTTATGGTTGGGTTTGGTACGTAAGGAGCACTAGTTACTGTTTGCATGCATTATTTTAGTTGTACGTACTTGGTTATCTTTATCCTATTGTTATTATAAAATTATTATAAGTTTATTTTCACGGAGGAGAAAGCACGGATATTGTCCTTGGTATTGCGTCCTTTCTCACAATTTTACTATTTTGCTACTTTACATCAATTTTATTGCAAAATTTTGGTGTAAATACAAATTATAAAGTAACAGTGTAACTAGACTTCTAGAGTTGTTGCATGCTTTGTTTTTCTTTTATTTGATCGGTTGGCATCTGCATGCTCTCTTCTTCAAAAAAGAGCAACAACACGATGCAAGTAGGGTTTTATTTTCGCAATATGCATTGCAGTCACCTGATAATAAAAAATGTTTTATGCATTGCAGTCACCTGATAATAATAAAAAAACTGATATCACAGACATACTACGCGTGTGATCTTAATGATGTAGAGATTGTAGACACAAATATGGGTGTAAGTGTTGTTCACACAGTTAGCCATCTTTTAAAAGAAAAATCATTATAATTTTTAGTAACTTGCAAGGAAACTGCAAAGTACACTATACGACTGAGTTCCAATAGGTGTTCACATGACTGGTTATGCATGAATGATGTTCGGTGAGGCAGTTGAAAAACTTAATAGTTTGATAGAAAATTTAGCTAGACTTGGATGTGCACGATTAAGTACTGAAAGGATTCATGGAATTAAGGGTGTATAGTATATATAAAACAACCAAGTACTTTTCTTACACATTGACAAGATCCACTTATTCAATGTTTCACTCTTTATTTTACTATTAGCATCTACTCGTGGTCGGATCAAAATTTTAAAATGCAAAATGTTAATGAAAAGCAATAACATATCGAAAGAATAAAGGGAATTTTAATAGAGTGCCACACTTCCTATTTCATGTTTAAGAAAATGACACCGTTTTTTTCAAAGTTTATTAAATGCCACATTCTTGACTTTTTTCGTCATGTTTTTTTGAGAAAACAGTTAACTGGCGTTAGTATCCGTTAGTGCATATGTGGCATTAAATCAGCAGCGTAAAATAACATTAAAGCCCCTGAATCAGTAACTGGAACGAGTTAGCCAGTGATTGAGCAGAGAGTTAACTCGCGACTCGGTGCAGTCAAGAAAACGAGTTAGCCACTGCATAAACAAGAATGCTACAAAGAACAATGCAAATCAGAAATGCATCTGAGAATATGTAAAAATTAACTTGAAAAGACAATTAACATGTAATCTGAAAATTAGTTCTAACTAATATCATTTTCATTCATAAAGCAAGATTATCCCATCAAAATAAAACTTATTTCTGGTACATATACATGTCCATACCAGAATCAGTGTCAAAAGCAACCAAAAAAACTAACCATCAATTAGATACTTGTCCACAACATATCTAAAACAAACAATAAAGCACACACACTTCTACTTCCTAGTCTTCTTAGCCTTGGTTTGCTTTCCCTTTGTGACAGAAAGATGTTGACTGACAGATCCAATACCAGCAAAATTCTGACTGAAATTTTGATTATCTTGTGTAGATCCATGAGTGTTAGGTCCTGCTACTGGTCTTCCTTAAGTGCTAGGTCCTGCAGATGACTCACCCAAAAAATGATGTACCTCTGGATCTGTTCACCTTGGCTTTACCCCTTGCAGTGCTACTTTCAGGCTGATCTCTATGTGTGAAGGTGCAGTTTGCAGCATCATACTCAGTGCTTGGCTTGAATCCAGTTTGGTTTTTACCAACATCACCACCAGCACAGGTTCTCTTGTTGTGGCCAGCAATAGATCCACATTTTCCACACTTCCTTTTCTTCACCACAGTTTCAGGTTCATCATAACTTCTCTTCCTCTTCTTTGCTGGTCTTCCAGTTTTTCTCTGATAAGGAGGAGGGTTTACGTTGACGTTCATGGTTTCCTGCCAGAAGAAGAGAAACAAATGAGAAAGTTAAAGTAATGAAACCTTAAAGGGTTTGATTCTTAAATAGGGAAAAGAGAAAAATAAATAACCAATATCTTGAAAAGTAAATGCACCACTTTCAATAAAATTTATAAATCTACCTTATCTTCCCATAACCATTCAGTTATGTCTTCTAAGGGTGTGACAGCATTTGCATATGTGGTCCTATAATACTCCACAGAATAGTAAGGAGCACAATAACTGTTCAATCAATAAAACAAAGGTGTGTCAGTGTACAAGGAACAATAAATAATACAAACCACTTACAAAAACAAAAGTAAATGAATAATACAAAAAAAGTAATTGAATAATACAAACCACTTACTCTTTCCAGTTTGGCCTCAGCAGTTTCAATGCACATACAGCATGTTGACAAGGGAATCCCCTTAGCTGCCATTGCAAACAAGTGCATTGTTTGTCTATAATATTCACTGTGAATATTTTCTTGGTGATCACATTAGTTACCAAATAAACTTGTCCAACCACACTGCCTTCTGTATCAAACTTTCCAACCAAGTCAAGCATCTTATTTATCAATTTAACAGCAGCAGGGACCAAACAATTTTCATTCCACTTAGCAAATTCTTCCCTTCTCTTAAATAACAAACCCATGACTAACTGACCATACATCATGCCTAGTTGGATTATAGGTTTATCTCTCATATTAGAAGCCATGGAATTAAAAGATTCAGAGAAATTGTTATTCATATGCTCACAACAGCTAAGGGGATCAAAATAGGCCCTAGACCAAGTACTTGGATCTTCTTTCCTAAGAGCCAACAACATCAGCTCAAACCCCAGACTGTTACGACACGGGTCATATGCTAGTAACCAACAAAAAAGATGCGAGTATGTGCTCACCTGTCGAGCAACATCTGATAGATGCAATCTCACATCAATGCATCTCTCATTACCAAATAGGAGCAACGCACTGCCGTAAGAGAAGGAACTGAGTTATAGATTTGAGTAGTTAGTATTTGTTTTTTTTTTTTAACTTTCAAGGATTTAGTTTGATATGATATGGGAGTTTTGCTCACTGCTCCTGAAGCGCCATAAGGGACTGACACAATTTTCGGAATTCAAACACATCCGTTAGTAAACCACAAAATGATATTGTTTACAAAGATCCGTTGGGATCAAAAGTTACCTTACCCGGTGCCAAATTCGTATGTGCATTATCTGCATCAATAGCCAATGAATCTACACCCATAATTTAGTCTTTGATCAAACCCAAATTAATCACAAAATTATCATACAAAACTACCCTAATTCCCAAAATGAAATCACATAAGCACAGAAAAAGAGTATATCAAAGATCAAATATCAAGTAAAATCCTAATCAAGAATCACTTATATACAGACATCCGTTACTGCAGTTGCAAAAATTAAAAAGATACTGTTCCATGACATACCTGCCCTAGAATAAGTATGTGACCGAACCATCGATGGAAGCTATCTCAGAATTTGACCTTATCAGTATCCGTTACTCCATCTCCAACCTTTTTCGTCAATTTCCTTCATTGAAACTCATACTCAATAGCTTGCATTGATGGTTCGTTCACACTAGATTTGCTAAACCAAAAAATATGGAGCAGATCGTGCCTGTTATTAAAATAGACCAAAAATTTGGATGATGAATTATTACTATCTAAATCGGAGTATCTAATGTCAATTAACCCATGATTCAAAAAAAAGAAAAAATCAATCAACCCAAAATTAGAGAGAGTCATACCGGGATAAAAGATTTTTCGATAGGTTTATTCGTCACTGAGAGTGGGTTTATGCCCGAGACTATCTTATAGCCAAAATTGCTAAGAAAATGCGAAACGGCTGTTTCCTTCAGATTTGAATGATCAGGTCATCCACAGCACACTAACTGGGTTGAATGAGATAAATGATGTCGAAATTTGAAATATTCAACTGTTACATCTGATAAACAAACGTTCAACGGTTGTGATTGAAAGTCTAAAATATTTTTAGGAGCAAATCCTAGAAATTTAGGTTTAGGGTTTGAATGATTATGGCGTCTAATGAGAATCTGTAACGGCTTTGGTATTGAAATTGGATTTGAAATTGAATATTAGACCTGGAAGATGATATTAGGGTGATTTTCATAATCCGGTGGTGTCTGTAATGGCTGTATTATCTCCTCTTGAAGACGAAAATAATGTATTTGTTAACATCTTTCATTAAGTGCCTAAACCGTAACCTAAATTTTAGATCCTCATTAACATAAAGAAAATAATATATTTGTTAACATTTTCCATTAAACCATAACTGTCCTTTAAATGACGAAATCTTTGTGTATCCAAACTATGGAAACTACACATTAGTTTCTTGATCTGGACCGTTCTTTATGGATCCAAACTATAGAGAGTTGTTGATGTAGTAAAACATCATTGTCCCTAAATTGTCTATATAGCTACTCGATCTGGACCGTCCATTATGTGTCCGAACTGTGGAGAGCCGTCGATGTAGGAAAACACCACTGTGCCTTATAATATAGACTAGGGTATGATACGGCACGGGTTTTGGATCATTAATGTTGTTCGTTGTTAGAATGTGGACTTGCTAGCTTATTCGGTGTTTTATCAACAATTTCTTATATAATCATAATCAGGGGATTTTTTTTTACCGGTGATATCGATAAATATGGTTTACACCCTTATTTAGTTTAAGATTTATCTAAATAAATAATAAACACCACAGATTTTTATGTTGTTGCATATTCCTTTTGTACATATAAATTGGCGTGCTTTTCGTTATAACGAAGAAGGCGGAAATTAAAATTGTTACCTTTGAAAATTAAAAGTGAAGGAAAATGTATCATAATGAATAACTAAGTGAGCCAAAACGCGTTAACCATTGTGAAAGTTTTGAGCATAAAAGCATTTCAGCCTCCTGTCAAGAAAATATGTTTCCTCCCCTAAGCCAGATCGTTATAGATCATTTCTCAGCAAACTTAAATTATTTTCTTTGTCAAATTTTCTTTTTTCACCCGACAACATTTCATCATTTTTATTTTAAAAAATGAAAGAAATTTCAAAACATTCGATTGATATTCAGGGAGTTTGAAGTTTGAAATTTCACTTAGAAAAACCGTTTAAAAGTATATCAAACACCATGTAGGAAAAGGGGTAATATGTTGGGTGCGGTTTGACCCACCACTAAACCCGCGTTTTAGCTGAAGGTATTGTTTCAGTCGAGGTGACTTACTATTTTATTTTCAAGATACTATTTAACAACTCCATTATTATTTTATTTTTGAAAATACTATTTTAAAAAAGCAACGGAAACACTAATGTTTTTTTGTTTTCTGTAAAGAATCAATCTAAAAAATAAATAATTTCCAACAAATTCAGTTTGAGGTTTTGGGATACATCTAATTTTCTATTTAAGGTGCACATCTTATAAGACTATTTTTTAACACAAAATATAGCACTCCGAAAAAATTGTCTAGATTTGGAGAAAATCAAAATAGCAAATGCAACACTGCAAATATTTAAGAACCATATCCAAGGCGTTATATTTAAACCTTAACCGTGGATAAATTGTAATGATTGAGCAACAAACTAAGAAGACTTCTTGAAGATTGCACACATGCACAAAGAGCCAAGGATTTACAAAGACTATAACTACAGCTGACATTGATATCCCAATCATCTCCCTTCAAACTGATCTGATACGTTTATCGAGGTGCCAACTGCTAGGTTCATGTCCTGCTCAAAGTGTAAATTGGTTAGATTCTTGTGAAATCCTATTTAATACGATAGGTTTGTCATCCTTTATATACAGTAACTCTAAAGAATAATTTTGCATTTCAATAAAACTCTTTACTTTGACCAGAGTTTCGTATTAATGATCAAGAAAGTAACACCTTGATGTAGATTTCCATCTGCATTTCTTTTTACAAAAATTCTTAGTGAACCGTGTGAATGAAACCACACGGAAACCTTAGACGCAACAAACCCAAAAAATGGGACCCCTTACTGTCCTCCGCGGGGCCCACCGAGACCATACAAAAAAAATTGTGAGACATAAAGTGAGATATTGTTTTGGTGTAGTCTAGTTTCTCGGTCTGTTTAGAATCATCCTTCTTTTTAAGTGTTTTATAGACGACCCTCACTTGTTGAGTACCCATTACTTGACCCCATGCAATTCATCTTCTGTATTCGATTTAGCATTAGCTTTAAAAAGAGACAACAAATGAAAGGGTTACAAAAAGGTACACAGTACAAGTTTCTTACATTTTCGCGACTAACAACGCATCTAAACTGATAACCATAGTACACTTCCAGTCAATTTCATACCACTTACGGGTGATCCAACATGGATCTGGCATGGATTCCCTTCGTCAATTTCATGAATTCGGTTGATTGCTTAAGCATCATCCAGACCTTGGACATATTCCAATATCACACCAAACAATGCCAACCTGCATAACACAATAACGGAGTTCCCATGAGTTAAATATGGGAAGAAACAGTCTATATTGCTTCCACAAACAAAGAATAAGAATAACAATCATACCTTGGTCCATCCCATTAGTAAGTATCCGGTCGGAATATTAATATTGCTGCCAATATATTCTTTTCTATATTTAAATGCTCATTAACACAATCAAAGAATAATTTGGAACTTCAAGCAGCAGAGTCAAAACCAACTCAAGGGAACATATCTGACATCTTATATAAGTAGTCACTACCCATGCCTAAGCTTCTAGTATCACCAATTATGCTCGTTAAATGAAAAATTATAAATCAAATCCATATTTTAGTGCAAAAAAAAAGATGATTAGCAATGATATCACAATTTCAAACAGGTGTAATAGAAAATAATTACAATTAAACAGGTGTAAGGGATCAAAAGTGATCATAGACACAAAAACCATGGATGTTGTAGGCAGTCAATATCTATCAAACACAGACACCAGACTATGGATAATAAAATTCTCAGTGTATTGACAATCCTAACAGTGCACAATATAAATTCTGTAAGGAATGACATTTTCCAATCTCCAACTTTTTTGACAGACAAATTTACAAATTATCGCTAATGATTTTATTTGACCTGACATTAAATTTGACAAACAACTCCATGGGCATGTCCCTGCAAACAATATCTTTCGATTAGCGCAAAAAGTCAATAGCATGAAGAAAATATAGCAAGTGCCAGAGATGCTTATCCATTAAGTTCTGCAAAACAGATCGTCAATTTCCCAGGATGTATGTTCCGATTGGAGAATAATGATCGTATGAGTAAGAACTTTTGCTTGATAGCGCGTGCAAACTAATAGCGGGTCACTGTGTATAATCCAAAACTAACAACTGGTCACTGTGTCGACGGACACAGAAACACAACCCACTTAAGTAGCAATAGATTTCTTAATATATGAATGTCCGTTTAGATGTTCATTTTCATCTTTGAGCTTAGACATTCTTCAAATTATTTGGTGAAAGTATTATTCAAACCAAAAGGTAAAATAGCGAAAATAAGAAAAAATATTAGTCATAGACACATTGTACTATCCATTGAAACCAAAACTAAAAGGGATTTTTTGTTAAATATATCTAGCAATTTTGAGGTAAAAAAAAGTGAAAAATCTACAAAATCCTATAAACCTATAAGACCTTCGTATTTGGTAGATTAAGACATTCCAACAACACCCAAAAAAAAAAATTCATGACAGATGAAGAAAAAAACGATCCAACTATGAAATATAAATAGATTTCTTAATATATGAATGTCCGTTTAGATGTTCGTTTTCATCTTTGAGCTTAAACATTCTTCAAATTATTTGGTGAAAGTATTATTCAAACCAAAAGGTACAACAGCGAAAATAAGAAAAAATATTAGTCACAGGCACATTGTACTATCCATTGAAACCAAAACTAAAAGGGATTTTTTGTTAAATATATCTAGCAATTTTGAGGTAAAAAAAAAAGTGAAAAATCTACAAAATCCTATAAACCTATAAGACCTTCGTATTTGGTAGATTAAGACATTCCAACAACGCCCTAGAAAACAAAATTCATGACGGATGAAGAAAAAACGATCCAACTATGAAATATAAATATAAATTACATACCGTTCCTTTTATTAGATCCATTCAAGAGAAGAAAACATATTAAGGGGGGGACTGTAATGTGTACCTGAAATTATGAGAACTTTTATTGCTCCAAATCTTTCCTTCTAGAACTCAACAAATTTTCCCTTTTGAAAAGTGAGGAACTCTCTGTCTATCAATGGAAAAAATTATCAAAACAGTTAGAAATCCGAAAAACGCAAAACGAAATTCAAATAACCTAATACAGTTTGAATGTAGAATCACAAAAACAAATCTTGGAAAATATATTACTGAAATTATCCGGGATTATAGATTCGTAGGATGGGTAAGCCTTTGGCTGGTGATCTTTCCTATGAACTGAAATTAAAATTTACATAAATTACTTTCATTGGTATGATTATTGATGGAAGGAAAAGAAACGTCTTTGACTTGTTAACATTGAATGACCGAACACGTTACAACTCGGATAAATTTTATTATGAAATCTGGACCGCTCTTTATATATCCGAAATGTAGTTTTTGGTACACATGGAAAAACACACCTTTTATTGGATAGTGTTAAATCTGGACCTTTATTTATATATCCAAACTATAGATAACCGTCGATTGGTAAAAACACCATTGTCCCTTATAATATAGACTATGATATGACCCGTGCTGTAACGGCACGAGGTTATGAATTGTTTTTGTGTTGGTTAAATATTTTTTTCTTGTGAGACTACCAAGAGATGAGCGTGGGAACCCTTGGGGAACTGTAATCTTTCTCAAACTGAATTCGAAGCTTTGATCGAAACTATTAACATCAACCAGATCAGTTTCTTGTTAAATGACGATTAGGATGTCCACATGGATGTACACTGACACATATACAACAGAAAGTATTTTTTTTGGTGATTAAGATATCCAATGTAAGTGTGTAAAATGGGATCTACACCCGTTTTCATTTATGGTAATTGAGATAACCATCTATTCATAGTTGTTGCAAATAATACCAGCAAACTTGAAAACCTGATGTCCCAAGAAGGAACACGTAGAAATTCCAGGTTTGAATAAAAGTAACTTGTCGATTGCATTCCAAATTACAAATGCAGTTCAGCCATCATTTAAATACATTGTCATTTTGTACTAAAAAAAATTTAGTAATTTTTTTTTCGAAATTCAAATGTTGAATCTGAGTTGGGAATCCTTCTTTCATATCCTTATATCTACATTAATTTTTGGAACAACTAACAGTTTTAAAATATGAATATTGACTTTGTGCTTGTATCAATGTATAATTGGCGTGATTACACATTAGTAATACTTGAACTCATGGTAAAAAAATATCAATCGGTTGGGATAATATAATTTACGGCCAGTCATTTTACGGCCATTAAACGTCATTATTCCCTACAATATTCTAGGTTTGAGAGACGTTATACTGTAATATGAAATCCGTTGATAAAGAATGATAACTATACATTTATGGTTTAAACTAACATATGAAAAACGCCCAGCTTACAGCTTCACCAAAAAAAAATGTAAAACATTAAATCCTATTGCATTCCCTTGGATATTAGTGATACGAAGCGTCCTTGAATATTTCTTAGGGTGAAAAATGACGTGCGTGATGATATTGCATATATCATATGCCAAATATGCTTTTCCTTGCAAATTAATAATACAATCTTATTGTCTTAACTAAGTAGTGAAAGACTCGCGCTAAATAAAATTGCATATCCAAACAAAAGAAATTTCCCCCTCTAATATGATACGTGTATAAGAGAGTCGCTCTTTATCAACATATGCATTTGAGACCTAGAAGTAAATAAGAGACCCAGTCTAAATATGAATGGTATGAAAACTTGCAAATGGAACTGATATTACATCTTAACCTAAGAGTACATAAGAGGCCGAAAACATCCATAATTTATAATTTGCTAGCATAAAATGAACATGACAATACAATTGAATATTAAAATATTTTTAAATCAACTTCTATAAAGTGTAACATATTTGTATTAACCTTGGTTACTTGGTATCTTCAATGAAATAAAAAAAGCTCAAGTATTAGATGATATCCACATAGTAAAACATGGGTAATGGATCAATTATTAGTCATGGTATCTTTAGATGAAAAATGTATATGAGTTCCTATGCACTAAGCTTTATCTTTAAAAAAAAACTCGACAATTACATTTAGTCATCGCAATCACATATGAACCACATTTTCCAGCAAAAATTAGACTTGTACCTTTCTGGAATACCAAAACTTCTTCATTTGCATCAATGATAAAATGCATGCAATGAAGATTTGTGTAGTCCCGACACATATAGATATAGTGACGCATCACACAGAAAAGAAAATTGTATTATTGTATTGCTCCCTAAACCACTTTCTTCATTGCTTAAAATAATCTCTTGAAACCAGAAAATGGTGAGTTTCAATAAGCCAGTTCCGCGTTGCTTGTTTTGGGCTTCTTAAATTTCAGTATTAGCAAGATGGTCGACTATGTATAAAGAATTTAAGATGATCTTTTAAGAGAATAGATATTTTTAGATGTCAACTGCATATAATCATTATTTGACTATGCACGAAGAATTTAAGATAAAAAAATACTCATTTTGTAAACCATCAAAAGGTAATTAATGTGAAGAAATGTTATTTCAAGTTTCACATGATCCAAAAAAATTGAAGAATAACATACACACATAATCAAGAAACTTTAATCCATTTGATACGAACATGTACACGACTCTAATCCAACAAAGAGTATGAACTCTCTAACAGCAGTAGCAATACAGTTAAAAAATGTTATTTACCGACCTAAGTTAAGTTCATAACAATGGAACCATCGTTTCTTCGTCATTTATTTTCACTCCATGTAAATCCTCTGATTATGGCCCATATAAGTCAGTCTAATTGGACAATTTCCTGTCCAGAGAAAAATAAAAAAACTAGTGTAAAAAATAGAAATTAAATGGTATGGTATTAAAAAGAACCTAACATAAGAATAAAAATGAATAGATAGCAATCATATATGATCAGTATCTTTTGACTACAAATGAAAAAACTCGAGATAACAAAATAGTATATTAATGAAAAGTAACAAAGAGAAATTAAACTGTATAAATGACAAATATTAGGCGCGAGGCACCAAAAAATTAAAGAGAAAAGCTAACAAAAGTTATCTCAATCAAGCAAAACAACAGAGAATCATACCTTGAGAATATAGTTGTGCAAAGGATGAAAAGCTAACAAAAATTAACGAAAATTAAAGAGAAAAGCTAACAAAAATTATCTAGAAAAATTAAACTGCATAAATGACACAAATATTAGGCGCGAGGCACCGTGAATCCATTGATGTTAAACAAAAAATTAAAGAGAAAAGCTAACAAAAATTATCTCAATCAAGCAAAATAACAGAGAATGATACCTTGAAAATAGAGCTTTGCAAAGGATGAAAAGCTAACAAAATTAACAAAAGTTAAAGAGAAAAGCTAACAACAATTTCTCAATCAACCAAAACAAAAAGAATCATACCTTGAGAATAGAGTTGTGCAGAGGATGAATAGAGTTGTTGATTTAGAATAAAAGAAACGGTTTGACATTACATAGGAGGAATAACTCCCAAATAAATGACATTAAAAATCTGAATTCATTGTTTTAAGTAAAATTAATAACTCCCAAATAAATGACATTAAAAATCTAAAGTAATTGTCTTATCTAAAATTAATATGTGAACTAATCTGAACCCTTCTTTATATGCCTAAAACGTTGATTGAAAATCTTAAATATTTAGCTCAATCTTAGATGAAAAGCTAACAAAAATTAAAGATAAAAGCTAACAAAAATTATCTAGAAAAATTAAACTGCATAAATGACACAAATATTAGGCGCGAGGCACCGTGAATCCATTGATGTTAAACAAAAAATTAAAGAGAAAAGCTAACAAAAATTATCTCAATCAAGCAAAATAACAAAGAATCATTCCTTGAAAACAGAGTTTTGCAAAGGATGAAAATCTAACAAAAGTTAAAGAGAAAAGCTAACAAAAATTATCTCAATCAACCAAAACAAAAAAGAATCATACCTTGAGAATAGAGTTGTGTAGAGGATGAATAGAGTTGTTGATTTAGAATAAAAGAAACGGTTTGACATTAAATAGGAGGAATAACTCCCAAATAAATGACATTAAAAATTTAAATTCATTGTCTTAAGTAAAATTAATAACTCCCAAATAAATGACATTAAAAATCTAAATTAATTGTCTTATCTAAAATTAATATGTGAATTAATCCGGACCCTTCTTTATATGTCTAAAATGTGGATTGAAAATCTTAAATATTTAGCTCAATCTGGACCATTATTTATATGTCAGAAATGTAATAGAATAACTTAAATATGCATCTCAATCTGGACCATCCTTTATGTGTCCAAACTGTAGATCTCCGTGCATAGGAAAAAACACCATTGTCCCTTATAATATAATAGATATGTATATATAAAAGCATACAATGGACCATACCGAGGGCTATAAAAGATTAAACTTACTAAAGAAATATATACATTGAGGAAGCACCTTAATAACACCTACCGCAATTTGATTACTGCAGTAAAATGATTGATGACCATGATAAATTTTACCACAGCAGTGTATCCACTATCCACACATAAGTAAAAACAAAAATACTTCAGAAACCAAGACTAAAAACCCCCCACTCTAGCTTTGAGGATGTGAGTTGTAGTGATGTCCAAAACTCTCCGTTTCGTCTAGAATCATTCAAAGAAAAAGTTACAGAGAAAGGTCAAAAGAAGGAAAAATTACAAAATTCTCAAAAGACGAGACAATAGATGCTTATAAGACTTTTATTAACTTGTATATCCATATATTTTAAGGTTTAATAAAAAATTATTTTATTTATTTGAAAATTGTGTTTTTTTTGTCTTGTTCTACTATAAATTGGTTTTTCTTGCACTAGAAACAACATTTTTTGTTCCTAATGCAAAGAATTACCGTTTTCAATGTAATAAAAAACAAATCTTGTTTCCAATGCAAGAATTGTTGCTTTAATGAACCTTAACATGTATAAGGGTATACAAGTTAACATGACCCTATTAGAAGAAGGAAATTAAGGTGATATTCATTTTGTACTTTAGAAGGACTTTGCATCTCTGGCTCAGTTTTGGCACCATCTTCGTGCTAATGATGAGTCTCGGAATATATCTTGCACTTTAAAACTAAAAAAGAAATTGCAGACGCACTGAAACTGCCAACCCTTACAAGGATCAAAGTTATCCTTATCCAAAATTTCCACAAAAGGGAATACACAAACACGTAAAGAACGTGTGCAACTAAGAATATAAGTTTCATTGACAAAGGGTGTCAGGGGATCAAGTGTGATATATTTGCAAGGTTCCATTCAAAATGAAAGAAACCCTAACCTTATATAAGGTCAGCCAGCTTTCCATGATATTTTTTCTACAACATGCATCCTTGATTTAACTTTTACTTGCCCATGCTACCAAAATAATAACAGAAGGGAAATTTACTTGTTCAGCCAACACCGACACCATTTAAAGTCTGTCTCTCTCTCTATATCCATATATGTTGGTGGTGATTAATAAATAGATTCCTAAGCAGTTGAGTCTCTCTCTGTTGTGGTGTATAGTTGTGTTGCTATAAATCCTGTCTCATCTACCTGATTTAAAGCAGAAGAAAGAAGAAAATCTATTTAAGTTTTCTACTTCTAAATTTTTGTTCAATTCATTCTTCGCCTTTTCTCATTAAGTTTCAGTTCTCAGGTTCTAAAATAGTAATGTCTCATATTATATTTTTACAGTAGCCACCAAAAAACAAATGATACTACTCATCTGTTACTTCTCAGCTTTGATAATACCATTTTAGGGTTTTCAGCCACTATGTGTTCTATTTTACTTCTCTGAACATTCTATCTATATCAGTGAACTAGCAGTTAAAAGGTTAAATCTTTTCTTTGCTAAAATTGATCTGTTTTTCTCTCTTTGTACTTGAGTTTTCGTTTTGGTTTGCTTGAAAAGTGATCATCAAAACTTTTAGTTTCGAAAAGCACAAAAATGGCTGACATATTGAGTACTGTACTTAGTTCTCATTATGTTACTGAATTTTTCATCCTTATTAAGCTCAACCTTTCTTACATACTTTTATGTTTGGTGCTAGCAATGTTTTTAGCGAAACTGTACTCCATGGTTAAACGTCGTAATATTTACCTAGCCGATTTCGCTAGTTACAAACCCACTGATGAGTTAAAGTGTTCCCATGAAATCTTCCTTGAGCACTCGGGCTTGCTAGGAATATTTTCTGAAGAAAGCTTGGCTTTTCAAAGAACGATCTTAGAAAAATCGGGTTTAGGACAATCCACATACTTTCCAGAGGCTATGTGGGAGCTTCCACCAAACCCATGCATGGATAAAGCAAGAATAGAAATTGAGACGGTTCTATTTGGAGCTATCGACGAAGTTTTGAACAAAACTGGCATCAAACCTTCTGAAATAGGCATACTTGTTGTGAATAGTAGTCTTTTCAATCCTACCCCATCGTTGTGTTCAATGATCATAAATCATTATAAGCTCAAGAGTGATATTGTGAGCTACAACCTTGGTGGAATGGGTTGCAGTGCTGGACTCATTTCTGTAGACCTTGCCAAACGGCTCCTTCAAGTACGTATTTCTTGGATCTTATACTCTTATGTTTAGATCTTTTTATTACCATTAGATGATCATGATGAAAGACTTTGGATATATATGTATCTGACCTGCGCATAATTAAGTTTGTTTTGGTAATTCTTGTTAACGTAAGTTTTCATGAACGTCATTGCATGCATTTAACTTTGTAACTTGTTCCTTAAAACTATAAGAAGTTGATTTGTCATTCTATGCATGATTTTAATTTGTGATCTTTCTGTCAACTACTTTTCGTGGTTGTCTTCTTTTTGTTCATGATTTAATAGAATCATAGTCATGTTTTTTCCACGAAGACTGTTTACTCGTTTGACGTTTACGTTAGTTAGTCCCACCGCTGATACGCATTTGGTACATCTTGTTGAAGATGCGATACTGTATGAGGAGATCTCTTAGTAATAGGATGCATGCATATACTGATGAAAAGAAAAGAATTGTTGCGAAACTAAATTACTAAAGTACACAACATTTGATTACATGATTCTAATTCCGATTTTTATTGTTGTAAATATTTATGTCAAAAACAGGTGCACCCAGATTCATGCGCCCTAGTAGTAAGTACCGAAAACATTACACTGAATTGGTACTGGGGAAACAAAAGATCAATGTTGGTATCCAACTGTCTATTCAGAATGGGAGCCGGAGCTGTATTACTATCAAACCGAACATCTGATCGTAGCCGTGCTAAATATCAATTAATCCACACCATCCGAACACATAAAGGTAATGAAGATCGTGGATACAAATGTGCTTATCAAGAAGAAGATAATACAGGAAGTGTGGGAGTTACATTATCCAAAGATTTAACATCGGTTGCTGAAGAAGCTTTGAAAAGTAATTTAACAACTTTGGGTCCCCTTGTTCTTCCAATTGCCGAAAAGGTCAAATTTGTTGTTAACTACATATCAAGAAAATGGTTATTGATGGAGGTAAAGCCATATGTTCCTGATTTCAAGCTAGCTTTCGATCATTTCTGTATTCATGCTGGTGGTAGAGGTGTTCTTGACAAAGTTGAGAGAAGTTTAAACCTAACTGAATGGCATTTAGAACCATCAAGAATGTCATTATACAGATTTGGAAATACTTCAAGCAGTTCTTTATGGTATGAACTTGCTTATTCCGAAGCTAAAGGAAGGATCAAGAAAGGTGATAAGGTTTGTCAAATTGCATTTGGATCAGGGTTTAAATGTAATAGTGCAGTTTGGCATGCTTTAAAGACCGTCGATCCTGCAACGTTAAAGAGCGCTGATCGGAGATCTATTAAGAACGCTTGGATTGATGAGATCGATAGGTTTCCTGTTGATTTGCCAAAGGCTTGATCTCTTTAATGGGTGCATCGTTTTGATGAACATCATCATCATGCAATTATAATAGTATAGGAATGATGATAATAGATGATCTTAATTTGGAGAACTGTAAGTGGGTTTACGTTGTGTGTGAAAAAAATATCTATGGTTGGGTTTTTTTTTGATGCAGTTATGGTTGGGTTTGGTACGTAAGGAGCACTAGTTACTGTTTGCATGCATTATTTTAGTTGTACGTACTTGGTTATCTTTATCCTATTGTTATTATAAAATTATTATAAGTTTATTTTCACGGAGGAGAAAGCACGGATATTGTCCTTGGTATTGCGTCCTTTCTCACAATTTTACTATTTTGCTACTTTACATCAATTTTATTGCAAAATTTTGGTGTAAATACAAATTATAAAGTAACAGTGTAACTAGACTTCTAGAGTTGTTGCATGCTTTGTTTTTCTTTTATTTGATCGGTTGGCATCTGCATGCTCTCTTCTTCAAAAAAGAGCAACAACACGATGCAAGTAGGGTTTTATTTTCGCAATATGCATTGCAGTCACCTGATAATAAAAAATGTTTTATGCATTGCAGTCACCTGATAATAATAAAAAAACTGATATCACAGACATACTACGCGTGTGATCTTAATGATGTAGAGATTGTAGACACAAATATGGGTGTAAGTGTTGTTCACACAGTTAGCCATCTTTTAAAAGAAAAATCATTATAATTTTTAGTAACTTGCAAGGAAACTGCAAAGTACACTATACGACTGAGTTCCAATAGGTGTTCACATGACTGGTTATGCATGAATGATGTTCGGTGAGGCAGTTGAAAAACTTAATAGTTTGATAGAAAATTTAGCTAGACTTGGATGTGCACGATTAAGTACTGAAAGGATTCATGGAATTAAGGGTGTATAGTATATATAAAACAACCAAGTACTTTTCTTACACATTGACAAGATCCACTTATTCAATGTTTCACTCTTTATTTTACTATTAGCATCTACTCGTGGTCGGATCAAAATTTTAAAATGCAAAATGTTAATGAAAAGCAATAACATATCGAAAGAATAAAGGGAATTTTAATAGAGTGCCACACTTCCTATTTCATGTTTAAGAAAATGACACCGTTTTTTTCAAAGTTTATTAAATGCCACATTCTTGACTTTTTTCGTCATGTTTTTTTGAGAAAACAGTTAACTGGCGTTAGTATCCGTTAGTGCATATGTGGCATTAAATCAGCAGCGTAAAATAACATTAAAGCCCCTGAATCAGTAACTGGAACGAGTTAGCCAGTGATTGAGCAGAGAGTTAACTCGCGACTCGGTGCAGTCAAGAAAACGAGTTAGCCACTGCATAAACAAGAATGCTACAAAGAACAATGCAAATCAGAAATGCATCTGAGAATATGTAAAAATTAACTTGAAAAGACAATTAACATGTAATCTGAAAATTAGTTCTAACTAATATCATTTTCATTCATAAAGCAAGATTATCCCATCAAAATAAAACTTATTTCTGGTACATATACATGTCCATACCAGAATCAGTGTCAAAAGCAACCAAAAAAACTAACCATCAATTAGATACTTGTCCACAACATATCTAAAACAAACAATAAAGCACACACACTTCTACTTCCTAGTCTTCTTAGCCTTGGTTTGCTTTCCCTTTGTGACAGAAAGATGTTGACTGACAGATCCAATACCAGCAAAATTCTGACTGAAATTTTGATTATCTTGTGTAGATCCATGAGTGTTAGGTCCTGCTACTGGTCTTCCTTAAGTGCTAGGTCCTGCAGATGACTCACCAACAAAAAATGATGTACCTCTGGATCTGTTCACCTTGGCTTTACCCCTTGCAGTGCTACTTTCAGGCTGATCTCTATGTGTGAAGGTGCAGTTTGCAGCATCATACTCAGTGCTTGGCTTGAATCCAGTTTGGTTTTTACCAACATCACCACCAGCACAGGTTCTCTTGTTGTGGCCAGCAATAGATCCACATTTTCCACACTTCCTTTTCTTCACCACAGTTTCAGGTTCATCATAACTTCTCTTCCTCTTCTTTGTTGGTCTTCCAGTTTTTCTCTGATAAGGAGGAGGGTTTACGTTGACGTTCATGGTTTCCTGCCAGAAGAAGAGAAACAAATGAGAAAGTTAAAGTAATGAAACCTTAAAGGGTTTGATTCTTAAATAGGGAAAAGAGAAAAATAAATAACCAATATCTTGAAAAGTAAATGCACCACTTTCAATAAAATTTATAAATCTACCTTATCTTCCCATAACCATTCAGTTATGTCTTCTAAGGGTGTGACAGCATTTGCATATGTGGTCCTATAATACTCCACAGAATAGTAAGGAGCACAATAACTGTTCAATCAATAAAACAAAGGTGTGTCAGTGTACAAGGAACAATAAATAATACAAACCACTTACAAAAACAAAAGTAAATGAATAATACAAAAAAAGTAATTGAATAATACAAACCACTTACTCTTTCCAGTTTGGCCTCAGCAGTTTCAATGCACATACAGCATGTTGACAAGGGAATCCCCTTAGCTGCCATTGCAAACAAGTGCATTGTTTGTCTATAATATTCACTGTGAATATTTTCTTGGTGATCACATTAGTTACCAAATAAACTTGTCCAACCACACTGCCTTCTGTATCAAACTTTCCAACCAAGTCAAGCATCTTATTTATCAATTTAACAGCAGCAGGGACCAAACAATTTTCATTCCACTTAGCAAATTCTTCCCTTCTCTTAAATAACAAACCCATGACTAACTGACCATACATCATGCCTAGTTGGATTATAGGTTTATCTCTCATATTAGAAGCCATGGAATTAAAAGATTCAGAGAAATTGTTATTCATATGCTCACAACAGCTAAGGGGATCAAAATAGGCCCTAGACCAAGTACTTGGATCTTCTTTCCTAAGAGCCAACAACATCAGCTCAAACCCCAGACTGTTACGACACGGGTCATATGCTAGTAACCAACAAAAAAAGATGCGAGTATGTGCTCACCTGTCGAGCAACATCTGATAGATGCAATCTCACATCAATGCATCTCTCATTACCAAATAGGAGCAACGCACTGCCGTAAGAGAAGGAACTGAGTTATAGATTTGAGTAGTTAGTATTTGTTTTTTTTTTTTAACTTTCAAGGATTTAGTTTGATATGATATGGGAGTTTTGCTCACTGCTCCTGAAGCGCCATAAGGGACTGACACAATTTTCGGAATTCAAACACATCCGTTAGTAAACCACAAAATGATATTGTTTACAAAGATCCGTTGGGATCAAAAGTTACCTTACCCGGTGCCAAATTCGTATGTGCATTATCTGCATCAATAGCCAATGAATCTACACCCATAATTTAGTCTTTGATCAAACCCAAATTAATCACAAAATTATCATACAAAACTACCCTAATTCCCAAAATGAAATCACATAAGCACAGAAAAAGAGTATATCAAAGATCAAATATCAAGTAAAATCCTAATCAAGAATCACTTATATACAGACATCCGTTACTGCAGTTGCAAAAATTAAAAAGATACTGTTCCATGACATACCTGCCCTAGAATAAGTATGTGACCGAACCATCGATGGAAGCTATCTCAGAATTTGACCTTATCAGTATCCGTTACTCCATCTCCAACCTTTTTCGTCAATTTCCTTCATTGAAACTCATACTCAATAGCTTGCATTGATGGTTCGTTCACACTAGATTTGCTAAACCAAAAAAATATGGAGCAGATCGTGCCTGTTATTAAAATAGACCAAAAATTTGGATGATGAATTATTACTATCTAAATCGGAGTATCTAATGTCAATTAACCCATGATTCAAAAAAAAGAAAAAATCAATCAACCCAAAATTAGAGAGAGTCATACCGGGATAAAAGATTTTTCGATAGGTTTATTCGTCACTGAGAGTGGGTTTATGCCCGAGACTATCTTATAGCCAAAATTGCTAAGAAAATGCGAAACGGCTGTTTCCTTCAGATTTGAATGATCAGGTCATCCACAGCACACTAACTGGGTTGAATGAGATAAATGATGTCGAAATTTGAAATATTCAACTGTTACATCTGATAAACAAACGTTCAACGGTTGTGATTGAAAGTCTAAAATATTTTTAGGAGCAAATCCTAGAAATTTAGGTTTAGGGTTTGAATGATTATGGCGTCTAATGAGAATCTGTAACGGCTTTGGTATTGAAATTGGATTTGAAATTGAATATTAGACCTGGAAGATGATATTAGGGTGATTTTCATAATCCGGTGGTGTCTGTAATGGCTGTATTATCTCCTCTTGAAGACGAAAATAATGTATTTGTTAACATCTTTCATTAAGTGCCTAAACCGTAACCTAAATTTTAGATCCTCATTAACATAAAGAAAATAATATATTTGTTAACATTTTCCATTAAACCATAACTGTCCTTTAAATGACGAAATCTTTGTGTATCCAAACTATGGAAACTACACATTAGTTTCTTGATCTGGACCGTTCTTTATGGATCCAAACTATAGAGAGTTGTTGATGTAGTAAAACATCATTGTCCCTAAATTGTCTATATAGCTACTCGATCTGGACCGTCCATTATGTGTCCGAACTGTGGAGAGCCGTCGATGTAGGAAAACACCACTGTGCCTTATAATATAGACTAGGGTATGATACGGCACGGGTTTTGGATCATTAATGTTGTTCGTTGTTAGAATGTGGACTTGCTAGCTTATTCGGTGTTTTATCAACAATTTCTTATATAATCATAATCAGGGGATTTTTTTTTACCGGTGATATCGATAAATATGGTTTACACCCTTATTTAGTTTAAGATTTATCTAAATATAAATAATAAACACCACAGATTTTATGTTGTTGCATATTCCTTTTGTACATATAAATTGGCGTGCTTTTCGTTATAACGAAGAAGGCGGAAATTAAAATTGTTACCTTTGAAAATTAAAAGTGAAGGAAAATGTATCATAATGAATAACTAAGTGAGCCAAAACGCGTTAACCATTGTGAAAGTTTTGAGCATAAAAGCATTTCAGCCTCCTGTCAAGAAAATATGTTTCCTCCCCTAAGCCAGATCGTTATAGATCATTTCTCAGCAAACTTAAATTATTTTCTTTGTCAAATTTTCTTTTTTCACCCGACAACATTTCATCATTTTTATTTTAAAAAATGAAAGAAATTTCAAAACATTCGATTGATATTCAGGGAGTTTGAAGTTTGAAATTTCACTTAGAAAAACCGTTTAAAAGTATATCAAACACCATGTAGGAAAAGGGGTAATATGTTGGGTGCGGTTTGACCCACCACTAAACCCGCGTTTTAGCTGAAGGTATTGTTTCAGTCGAGGTGACTTACTATTTTATTTTCAAGATACTATTTAACAACTCCATTATTATTTTATTTTTGAAAATACTATTTTAAAAAAGCAACGGAAACACTAATGTTTTTTTGTTTTCTGTAAAGAATCAATCTAAAAAATAAATAATTTCCAACAAATTCAGTTTGAGGTTTTGGGATACATCTAATTTTCTATTTAAGGTGCACATCTTATAAGACTATTTTTTAACACAAAATATAGCACTCCGAAAAATTGTCTAGATTTGGAGAAAATCAAAATAGCAAATGCAACACTGCAAATATTTAAGAACCATATCCAAGGCGTTAATTTAAACCTTAACCGTGGATAAATTGTAATGATTGAGCAACAAACTAAGAAGACTTCTTGAAGATTGCACACATGCACAAAGAGCCAAGGATTTACAAAGACTATAACTACAGCTGACATTGATATCCCAATCATCTCCCTTCAAACTGATCTGATACGTTTATCGAGGTGCCAACTGCTAGTTCATGTCCTGCTCAAAGTGTATAAATTGGTTAGATTCTTGTGAAATCCTATTTAATACGATAGGTTTGTCATCCTTTATATACAGTAACTCTAAAGAATAATTTTGCATTTCAATAAAACTCTTTACTTTGACCAGAGTTTCGTATTAATGATCAAGAAAGTAACACCTTGATGTAGATTTCCATCTGCATTTCTTTTTACAAAAATTCTTAGTGAACCGTGTGAATGAAACCACACGGAAACCTTAGACGCAACAAACCCAAAAAATGGGACCCCTTACTGTCCTCCGCGGGGCCCACCGAGACCATACAAAAAAAATTGTGAGACATAAAGTGAGATATTGTTTTGGTGTAGTCTAGTTTCTCGGTCTGTTTAGAATCATCCTTCTTTTTAAGTGTTTTATAGACGACCCTCACTTGTTGAGTACCCATTACTTGACCCCATGCAATTCATCTTCTGTATTCGATTTAGCATTAGCTTTAAAAAGAGACAACAAATGAAAGGGTTACAAAAAGGTACACAGTACAAGTTTCTTACATTTTCGCGACTAACAACGCATCTAAACTGATAACCATAGTACACTTCCAGTCAATTTCATACCACTTACGGGTGATCCAACATGGATCTGGCATGGATTCCCTTCGTCAATTTCATGAATTCGGTTGATTGCTTAAGCATCATCCAGACCTTGGACATATTCCAATATCACACCAAACAATGCCAACCTGCATAACACAATAACGGAGTTCCCATGAGTTAAATATGGGAAGAAACAGTCTATATTGCTTCCACAAACAAAGAATAAGAATAACAATCATACCTTGGTCCATCCCATTAGTAAGTATCCGGTCGGAATATTAATATTGCTGCCAATATATTCTTTTCTATATTTAAATGCTCATTAACACAATCAAAGAATAATTTGGAACTTCAAGCAGCAGAGTCAAAACCAACTCAAGGGAACATATCTGACATCTTATATAAGTAGTCACTACCCATGCCTAAGCTTCTAGTATCACCAATTATGCTCGTTAAATGAAAAATTATAAATCAAATCCATATTTTAGTGCAAAAAAAAAGATGATTAGCAATGATATCACAATTTCAAACAGGTGTAATAGAAAATAATTACAATTAAACAGGTGTAAGGGATCAAAAGTGATCATAGACACAAAAACCATGGATGTTGTAGGCAGTCAATATCTATCAAACACAGACACCAGACTATGGATAATAAAATTCTCAGTGTATTGACAATCCTAACAGTGCACAATATAAATTCTGTAAGGAATGACATTTTCCAATCTCCAACATTTTTTGACAGACAAATTTACAAAATCGCTAATGATTTTATTTGACCTGACATTAAATTTGACAAACAACTCCATGGGCATGTCCCTGCAAACAATATCTTTCGATTAGCGCAAAAAGTCAATAGCATGAAGAAAATATAGCAAGTGCCAGAGATGCTTATCCATTAAGTTCTGCAAAACAGATCGTCAATTTCCCAGGATGTATGTTCCGATTGGAGAATAATGATCGTATGAGTAAGAACTTTTGCTTGATAGCGCGTGCAAACTAATAGCGGGTCACTGTGTATAATCCAAAACTAACAACTGGTCACTGTGTCGACGGACACAGAAACACAACCCACTTAAGTAGCAATAGATTTCTTAATATATGAATGTCCGTTTAGATGTTCATTTTCATCTTTGAGCTTAGACATTCTTCAAATTATTTGGTGAAAGTATTATTCAAACCAAAAGGTAAAATAGCGAAAATAAGAAAAAATATTAGTCATAGACACATTGTACTATCCATTGAAACCAAAACTAAAAGGGATTTTTTGTTAAATATATCTAGCAATTTTGAGGTAAAAAAAGTGAAAAATCTACAAAATCCTATAAACCTATAAGACCTTCGTATTTGGTAGATTAAGACATTCCAACAACACCCAAAAAAAAAAATTCATGACAGATGAAGAAAAAAACGATCCAACTATGAAATATAAATAGATTTCTTAATATATGAATGTCCGTTTAGATGTTCGTTTTCATCTTTGAGCTTAAACATTCTTCAAATTATTTGGTGAAAGTATTATTCAAACCAAAAGGTACAACAGCGAAAATAAGAAAAAATATTAGTCACAGGCACATTGTACTATCCATTGAAACCAAAACTAAAAGGGATTTTTTGTTAAATATATCTAGCAATTTTGAGGTAAAAAAAAAAGTGAAAAATCTACAAAATCCTATAAACCTATAAGACCTTCGTATTTGGTAGATTAAGACATTCCAACAACGCCCTAGAAAACAAAATTCATGACGGATGAAGAAAAAACGATCCAACTATGAAATATAAATATAAATTACATACCGTTCCTTTTATTAGATCCATTCAAGAGAAGAAAACATATTAAGGGGGGGACTGTAATGTGTACCTGAAATTATGAGAACTTTTATTGCTCCAAATCTTTCCTTCTAGAACTCAACAAATTTTCCCTTTTGAAAAGTGAGGAACTCTCTGTCTATCAATGGAAAAAATTATCAAAACAGTTAGAAATCCGAAAAACGCAAAACGAAATTCAAATAACCTAATACAGTTTGAATGTAGAATCACAAAAACAAATCTTGGAAAATATATTACTGAAATTATCCGGGATTATAGATTCGTAGGATGGGTAAGCCTTTGGCTGGTGATCTTTCCTATGAACTGAAATTAAAATTTACATAAATTACTTTCATTGGTATGATTATTGATGGAAGGAAAAGAAACGTCTTTGACTTTGTTAACATTGAATGACCGAACACGTTACAACTCGGATAAATTTTATTATGAAATCTGGACCGCTCTTTATATATCCGAAATGTAGTTTTTGGTACACATGGAAAAACACACCTTTTATTGGATAGTGTTAAATCTGGACCTTTATTTATATATCCAAACTATAGATAACCGTCGATTGGTAAAAACCATTGTCCCTTATAATATAGACTATGATATGACCCGTGCTGTAACGGCACGAGGTTATGAATTGTTTTTGTGTTGGTTAAATATTTTTTTCTTGTGAGACTACCAAGAGATGAGCGTGGGAACCCTTGGGGAACTGTAATCTTTCTCAAACTGAATTCGAAGCTTTGATCGAAACTATTAACATCAACCAGATCAGTTTCTTGTTAAATGACGATTAGGATGTCCACATGGATGTACACTGACACATATACAACAGAAAGTATTTTTTTTGGTGATTAAGATATCCAATGTAAGTGTGTAAAATGGGATCTACACCCGTTTTCATTTATGGTAATTGAGATAACCATCTATTCATAGTTGTTGCAAATAATACCAGCAAACTTGAAAACCTGATGTCCCAAGAAGGAACACGTAGAAATTCCAGGTTTGAATAAAAGTAACTTGTCGATTGCATTCCAAATTACAAATGCAGTTCAGCCATCATTTAAATACATTGTCATTTTGTACTAAAAAAAATTTAGTAATTTTTTTTTCGAAATTCAAAATGTTGAATCTGAGTTGGGAATCCTTCTTTCATATCCTTATATCTACATTAATTTTTGGAACAACTAACAGTTTTAAAATATGAATATTGACTTTGTGCTTGTATCAATGTATAATTGGCGTGATTACACATTAGTAATACTTGAACTCATGGTAAAAAAATATCAATCGGTTGGGATAATATAATTTACGGCCAGTCATTTTACGGCCATTAAACGTCATTATTCCCTACAATATTCTAGGTTTGAGAGACGTTATACTGTAATATGAAATCCGTTGATAAAGAATGATAACTATACATTTATGGTTTAAACTAACATATGAAAAACGCCCAGCTTACAGCTTCACCAAAAAAAAAATGTAAAACATTAAATCCTATTGCATTCCCTTGGATATTAGTGATACGAAGCGTCCTTGAATATTTCTTAGGGTGAAAAATGACGTGCGTGATGATATTGCATATATCATATGCCAAATATGCTTTTCCTTGCAAATTAATAATACAATCTTATTGTCTTAACTAAGTAGTGAAAGACTCGCGCTAAATAAAATTGCATATCCAAACAAAAGAAATTTCCCCCTCTAATATGATACGTGTATAAGAGAGTCGCTCTTTATCAACATATGCATTTGAGACCTAGAAGTAAATAAGAGACCCAGTCTAAATATGAATGGTATGAAAACTTGCAAATGGAACTGATATTACATCTTAACCTAAGAGTACATAAGAGGCCGAAAACATCCATAATTTATAATTTGCTAGCATAAAATGAACATGACAATACAATTGAATATTAAAATATTTTTTAAATCAACTTCTATAAAGTGTAACATATTTGTATTAACCTTGGTTACTTGGTATCTTCAATGAAATAAAAAAGCTCAAGTATTAGATGATATCCACATAGTAAAACATGGGTAATGGATCAATTATTAGTCATGGTATCTTTAGATGAAAAATGTATATGAGTTCCTATGCACTAAGCTTTATCTTTAAAAAAAACTCGACAATTACATTTAGTCATCGCAATCACATATGAACCACATTTTCCAGCAAAAATTAGACTTGTACCTTTCTGGAATACCAAAACTTCTTCATTTGCATCAATGATAAAATGCATGCAATGAAGATTTGTGTAGTCCCGACACATATAGATATAGTGACGCATCACACAGAAAAGAAAATTGTATTATTGTATTGCTCCCTAAACCACTTTCTTCATTGCTTAAAATAATCTCTTGAAACCAGAAAATGGTGAGTTTCAATAAGCCAGTTCCGCGTTGCTTGTTTTGGGCTTCTTAAATTTCAGTATTAGCAAGATGGTCGACTATGTATAAAGAATTTAAGATGATCTTTTAAGAGAATAGATATTTTTAGATGTCAACTGCATATAATCATTATTTGACTATGCACGAAGAATTTAAGATAAAAAAAATACTCATTTTGTAAACCATCAAAAGGTAATTAATGTGAAGAAATGTTATTTCAAGTTTCACATGATCCAAAAAAATTGAAGAATAACATACACACATAATCAAGAAACTTTAATCCATTTGATACGAACATGTACACGACTCTAATCCAACAAAGAGTATGAACTCTCTAACAGCAGTAGCAATACAGTTAAAAAATGTTATTTACCGACCTAAGTTAAGTTCATAACAATGGAACCATCGTTTTCTTCGTCATTTATTTTCACTCCATGTAAATCCTCTGATTATGGCCCATATAAGTCAGTCTAATTGGACAATTTCCTGTCCAGAGAAAAATAAAAAAACTAGTGTAAAAAAATAGAAATTAAATGGTATGGTATTAAAAAGAACCTAACATAAGAATAAAAATGAATAGATAGCAATCATATATGATCAGTATCTTTTGACTACAAATGAAAAAACTCGAGATAACAAAATAGTATATTAATGAAAAGTAACAAAGAGAAATTAAACTGTATAAATGACACAAATATTAGGCGCGAGGCACCAAAAAATTAAAGAGAAAAGCTAACAAAAGTTATCTCAATCAAGCAAAACAACAGAGAATCATACCTTGAGAATATAGTTGTGCAAAGGATGAAAAGCTAACAAAAATTAACGAAAATTAAAGAGAAAAGCTAACAAAAATTATCTAGAAAAATTAAACTGCATAAATGACACAAATATTAGGCGCGAGGCACCGTGAATCCATTGATGTTAAACAAAAAATTAAAGAGAAAAGCTAACAAAAATTATCTCAATCAAGCAAAATAACAGAGAATGATACCTTGAAAATAGAGCTTTGCAAAGGATGAAAAGCTAACAAAAATTAACAAAAGTTAAAGAGAAAAGCTAACAACAATTTCTCAATCAACCAAAACAAAAAAAATCATACCTTGAGAATAGAGTTGTGCAGAGGATGAATAGAGTTGTTGATTTAGAATAAAAGAAACGGTTTGACATTACATAGGAGGAATAACTCCCAAATAAATGACATTAAAAATCTGAATTCATTGTTTTAAGTAAAATTAATAACTCCCAAATAAATGACATTAAAAATCTAAAGTAATTGTCTTATCTAAAATTAATATGTGAACTAATCTGAACCCTTCTTTATATGCCTAAAACGTTGATTGAAAATCTTAAATATTTAGCTCAATCTTAGATGAAAAGCTAACAAAAATTAAAGATAAAAGCTAACAAAAATTATCTAGAAAAATTAAACTGCATAAATGACACAAATATTAGGCGCGAGGCACCGTGAATCCATTGATGTTAAACAAAAAATTAAAGAGAAAAGCTAACAAAATTATCTCAATCAAGCAAAATAACAAAGAATCATTCCTTGAAAACAGAGTTTTGCAAAGGATGAAAATCTAACAAAAGTTAAAGAGAAAAGCTAACAAAAATTATCTCAATCAACCAAAACAAAAAAGAATCATACCTTGAGAATAGAGTTGTGTAGAGGATGAATAGAGTTGTTGATTTAGAATAAAAGAAACGGTTTGACATTAAATAGGAGGAATAACTCCCAAATAAATGACATTAAAAATTTAAATTCATTGTCTTAAGTAAAATTAATAACTCCCAAATAAATGACATTAAAAATCTAAATTAATTGTCTTATCTAAAATTAATATGTGAATTAATCCGGACCCTTCTTTATATGTCTAAAATGTGGATTGAAAATCTTAAATATTTAGCTCAATCTGGACCATTATTTATATGTCAGAAATGTAATAGAATAACTTAAATATGCATCTCAATCTGGACCATCCTTTATGTGTCCAAACTGTAGATCTCCGTGCATAGGAAAAAACACCATTGTCCCTTATAATATAATAGATATGTATATAAAAGCATACAATGGACCATACCGAGGGCTATAAAAGATTAAACTTACTAAAGAAATATATACATTGAGGAAGCACCTTAATAACACCTACCGCAATTTGATTACTGCAGTAAAATGATTGATGACCATGATAAATTTTACCACAGCAGTGTATCCACTATCCACACATAAGTAAAAACAAAATACTTCAGAAACCAAGACTAAAAACCCCCCACTCTAGCTTTGAGGATGTGAGTTGTAGTGATGTCCAAAACTCTCCGTTTCGTCTAGAATCATTCAAAGAAAAAGTTACAGAGAAAGGTCAAAAGAAGGAAAAATTACAAAATTCTCAAAAGACGAGACAATAGATGCTTATAAGACTTTTATTAACTTGTATATCCATATATTTTAAGGTTTAATAAAAAATTATTTTATTTATTTGAAAATTGTGTTTTTTTTGTCTTGTTCTACTATAATTGGTTTTTCTTGCACTAGAAACAACATTTTTTGTTCCTAATGCAAAGAATTACCGTTTTCAATGTAATAAAACAAACAAATCTTGTTTCCAATGCAAGAATTGTTGCTTTAATGAACCTTAACATGTATAAGGGTATACAAGTTAACATGACCCTATTAGAAGAAGGAAATTAAGGTGATATTCATTTTGTACTTTAGAAGGACTTTGCATCTCTGGCTCAGTTTTGGCACCATCTTCGTGCTAATGATGAGTCTCGGAATATATCTTGCACTTTAAAACTAAAAAAGAAATTGCAGACGCACTGAAACTGCCAACCCTTACAAGGATCAAAGTTATCCTTATCCAAAATTTCCACAAAAGGGAATACACAAACACGTAAAGAACGTGTGCAACTAAGAATATAAGTTTCATTGACAAAGGGTGTCAGGGGATCAAGTGTGATATATTTGCAAGGTTCCATTCAAAATGAAAGAAACCCTAACCTTATATAAGGTCAGCCAGCTTTCCATGATATTTTTTCTACAACATGCATCCTTGATTTAACTTTTACTTGCCCATGCTACCAAAATAATAACAGAAGGGAAATTTACTTGTTCAGCCAACACCGACACCATTTAAAGTCTGTCTCTCTCTCTATATCCATATATGTTGGTGGTGATTAATAAATAGATTCCTAAGCAGTTGAGTCTCTCTCTGTTGTGGTGTATAGTTGTGTTGCTATAAATCCTGTCTCATCTACCTGATTTAAAGCAGAAGAAAGAAGAAAATCTATTTAAGTTTTCTACTTCTAAATTTTTGTTCAATTCATTCTTCGCCTTTTCTCATTAAGTTTCAGTTCTCAGGTTCTAAAATAGTAATGTCTCATATTATATTTTTACAGTAGCCACCAAAAACAAATGATACTACTCATCTGTTACTTCTCAGCTTTGATAATACCATTTTAGGGTTTTCAGCCACTATGTGTTCTATTTTACTTCTCTGAACATTCTATCTATATCAGTGAACTAGCAGTTAAAAGGGTTAAATCTTTTCTTTGCTAAAATTGATCTGTTTTTCTCTCTTTGTACTTGAGTTTTCGTTTTGGTTTGCTTGAAAAGTGATCATCAAAACTTTTAGTTTCGAAAAGCACAAAAATGGCTGACATATTGAGTACTGTACTTAGTTCTCATTATGTTACTGAATTTTTCATCCTTATTAAGCTCAACCTTTCTTACATACTTTTATGTTTGGTGCTAGCAATGTTTTTAGCGAAACTGTACTCCATGGTTAAACGTCGTAATATTTACCTAGCCGATTTCGCTAGTTACAAACCCACTGATGAGTTAAAGTGTTCCCATGAAATCTTCCTTGAGCACTCGGGCTTGCTAGGAATATTTTCTGAAGAAAGCTTGGCTTTTCAAAGAACGATCTTAGAAAAATCGGGTTTAGGACAATCCACATACTTTCCAGAGGCTATGTGGGAGCTTCCACCAAACCCATGCATGGATAAAGCAAGAATAGAAATTGAGACGGTTCTATTTGGAGCTATCGACGAAGTTTTGAACAAAACTGGCATCAAACCTTCTGAAATAGGCATACTTGTTGTGAATAGTAGTCTTTTCAATCCTACCCCATCGTTGTGTTCAATGATCATAAATCATTATAAGCTCAAGAGTGATATTGTGAGCTACAACCTTGGTGGAATGGGTTGCAGTGCTGGACTCATTTCTGTAGACCTTGCCAAACGGCTCCTTCAAGTACGTATTTCTTGGATCTTATACTCTTATGTTTAGATCTTTTTATTACCATTAGATGATCATGATGAAAGACTTTGGATATATATGTATCTGACCTGCGCATAATTAAGTTTGTTTTGGTAATTCTTGTTAACGTAAGTTTTCATGAACGTCATTGCATGCATTTAACTTTGTAACTTGTTCCTTAAAACTATAAGAAGTTGATTTGTCATTCTATGCATGATTTTAATTTGTGATCTTTCTGTCAACTACTTTTCGTGGTTGTCTTCTTTTTGTTCATGATTTAATAGAATCATAGTCATGTTTTTTCCACGAAGACTGTTTACTCGTTTGACGTTTACGTTAGTTAGTCCCACCGCTGATACGCATTTGGTACATCTTGTTGAAGATGCGATACTGTATGAGGAGATCTCTTAGTAATAGGATGCATGCATATACTGATGAAAAGAAAAGAATTGTTGCGAAACTAAATTACTAAAGTACACAACATTTGATTACATGATTCTAATTCCGATTTTTATTGTTGTAAATATTTATGTCAAAAACAGGTGCACCCAGATTCATGCGCCCTAGTAGTAAGTACCGAAAACATTACACTGAATTGGTACTGGGGAAACAAAAGATCAATGTTGGTATCCAACTGTCTATTCAGAATGGGAGCCGGAGCTGTATTACTATCAAACCGAACATCTGATCGTAGCCGTGCTAAATATCAATTAATCCACACCATCCGAACACATAAAGGTAATGAAGATCGTGGATACAAATGTGCTTATCAAGAAGAAGATAATACAGGAAGTGTGGGAGTTACATTATCCAAAGATTTAACATCGGTTGCTGAAGAAGCTTTGAAAAGTAATTTAACAACTTTGGGTCCCCTTGTTCTTCCAATTGCCGAAAAGGTCAAATTTGTTGTTAACTACATATCAAGAAAATGGTTATTGATGGAGGTAAAGCCATATGTTCCTGATTTCAAGCTAGCTTTCGATCATTTCTGTATTCATGCTGGTGGTAGAGGTGTTCTTGACAAAGTTGAGAGAAGTTTAAACCTAACTGAATGGCATTTAGAACCATCAAGAATGTCATTATACAGATTTGGAAATACTTCAAGCAGTTCTTTATGGTATGAACTTGCTTATTCCGAAGCTAAAGGAAGGATCAAGAAAGGTGATAAGGTTTGTCAAATTGCATTTGGATCAGGGTTTAAATGTAATAGTGCAGTTTGGCATGCTTTAAAGACCGTCGATCCTGCAACGTTAAAGAGCGCTGATCGGAGATCTATTAAGAACGCTTGGATTGATGAGATCGATAGGTTTCCTGTTGATTTGCCAAAGGCTTGATCTCTTTAATGGGTGCATCGTTTTGATGAACATCATCATCATGCAATTATAATAGTATAGGAATGATGATAATAGATGATCTTAATTTGGAGAACTGTAAGTGGGTTTACGTTGTGTGTGAAAAAAATATCTATGGTTGGGTTTTTTTTTGATGCAGTTATGGTTGGGTTTGGTACGTAAGGAGCACTAGTTACTGTTTGCATGCATTATTTTAGTTGTACGTACTTGGTTATCTTTATCCTATTGTTATTATAAAATTATTATAAGTTTATTTTCACGGAGGAGAAAGCACGGATATTGTCCTTGGTATTGCGTCCTTTCTCACAATTTTACTATTTTGCTACTTTACATCAATTTTATTGCAAAATTTTGGTGTAAATACAAATTATAAAGTAACAGTGTAACTAGACTTCTAGAGTTGTTGCATGCTTTGTTTTTCTTTTATTTGATCGGTTGGCATCTGCATGCTCTCTTCTTCAAAAAAGAGCAACAACACGATGCAAGTAGGGTTTTATTTTCGCAATATGCATTGCAGTCACCTGATAATAAAAAATGTTTTATGCATTGCAGTCACCTGATAATAATAAAAAAACTGATATCACAGACATACTACGCGTGTGATCTTAATGATGTAGAGATTGTAGACACAAATATGGGTGTAAGTGTTGTTCACACAGTTAGCCATCTTTTAAAAGAAAAATCATTATAATTTTTAGTAACTTGCAAGGAAACTGCAAAGTACACTATACGACTGAGTTCCAATAGGTGTTCACATGACTGGTTATGCATGAATGATGTTCGGTGAGGCAGTTGAAAAACTTAATAGTTTGATAGAAAATTTAGCTAGACTTGGATGTGCACGATTAAGTACTGAAAGGATTCATGGAATTAAGGGTGTATAGTATATATAAACAACCAAGTACTTTTCTTACACATTGACAAGATCCACTTATTCAATGTTTCACTCTTTATTTTACTATTAGCATCTACTCGTGGTCGGATCAAAATTTTAAAATGCAAAATGTTAATGAAAAGCAATAACATATCGAAAGAATAAAGGGAATTTTAATAGAGTGCCACACTTCCTATTTCATGTTTAAGAAAATGACACCGTTTTTTTCAAAGTTTATTAAATGCCACATTCTTGACTTTTTTCGTCATGTTTTTTTGAGAAAACAGTTAACTGGCGTTAGTATCCGTTAGTGCATATGTGGCATTAAATCAGCAGCGTAAAATAACATTAAAGCCCCTGAATCAGTAACTGGAACGAGTTAGCCAGTGATTGAGCAGAGAGTTAACTCGCGACTCGGTGCAGTCAAGAAAACGAGTTAGCCACTGCATAAACAAGAATGCTACAAAGAACAATGCAAATCAGAAATGCATCTGAGAATATGTAAAAATTAACTTGAAAAGACAATTAACATGTAATCTGAAAATTAGTTCTAACTAATATCATTTTCATTCATAAAGCAAGATTATCCCATCAAAATAAAACTTATTTCTGGTACATATACATGTCCATACCAGAATCAGTGTCAAAAGCAACCAAAAAAACTAACCATCAATTAGATACTTGTCCACAACATATCTAAAACAAACAATAAAGCACACACACTTCTACTTCCTAGTCTTCTTAGCCTTGGTTTGCTTTCCCTTTGTGACAGAAAGATGTTGACTGACAGATCCAATACCAGCAAAATTCTGACTGAAATTTTGATTATCTTGTGTAGATCCATGAGTGTTAGGTCCTGCTACTGGTCTTCCTTAAGTGCTAGGTCCTGCAGATGACTCACCAACAAAAAATGATGTACCTCTGGATCTGTTCACCTTGGCTTTACCCCTTGCAGTGCTACTTTCAGGCTGATCTCTATGTGTGAAGGTGCAGTTTGCAGCATCATACTCAGTGCTTGGCTTGAATCCAGTTTGGTTTTTACCAACATCACCACCAGCACAGGTTCTCTTGTTGTGGCCAGCAATAGATCCACATTTTCCACACTTCCTTTTCTTCACCACAGTTTCAGGTTCATCATAACTTCTCTTCCTCTTCTTTGTTGGTCTTCCAGTTTTTCTCTGATAAGGAGGAGGGTTTACGTTGACGTTCATGGTTTCCTGCCAGAAGAAGAGAAACAAATGAGAAAGTTAAAGTAATGAAACCTTAAAGGGTTTGATTCTTAAATAGGGAAAAGAGAAAAATAAATAACCAATATCTTGAAAAGTAAATGCACCACTTTCAATAAAATTTATAAATCTACCTTATCTTCCCATAACCATTCAGTTATGTCTTCTAAGGGTGTGACAGCATTTGCATATGTGGTCCTATAATACTCCACAGAATAGTAAGGAGCACAATAACTGTTCAATCAATAAAACAAAGGTGTGTCAGTGTACAAGGAACAATAAATAATACAAACCACTTACAAAAACAAAAGTAAATGAATAATACAAAAAAAGTAATTGAATAATACAAACCACTTACTCTTTCCAGTTTGGCCTCAGCAGTTTCAATGCACATACAGCATGTTGACAAGGGAATCCCCTTAGCTGCCATTGCAAACAAGTGCATTGTTTGTCTATAATATTCACTGTGAATATTTTCTTGGTGATCACATTAGTTACCAAATAAACTTGTCCAACCACACTGCCTTCTGTATCAAACTTTCCAACCAAGTCAAGCATCTTATTTATCAATTTAACAGCAGCAGGGACCAAACAATTTTCATTCCACTTAGCAAATTCTTCCCTTCTCTTAAATAACAAACCCATGACTAACTGACCATACATCATGCCTAGTTGGATTATAGGTTTATCTCTCATATTAGAAGCCATGGAATTAAAAGATTCAGAGAAATTGTTATTCATATGCTCACAACAGCTAAGGGGATCAAAATAGGCCCTAGACCAAGTACTTGGATCTTCTTTCCTAAGATATTCACCAGCATCAGCATTTTCTTTGCATATACTGTCAAAGTGCTCCTACATTGCAAAACAATCACAATTTTATATATAACCTACAAACTAACAATCAAGAAACACAGGGGATTTTAACAAAAGAGGCACAAACCTGAAAATGCTTTACTTTGTATGCTTTGCATGCATTCCACAATGAGCTGTGCAAGGTTGGTGCCTTGTAGTATTTCTTGAAGTTCTTGTATAAGTGCCTGCATATGCAAATAAAGAGTTAGTACTTCTTCAAGTTCTTGAACCAATAGAAAAACACATACACAATGTAAACTACTGTAAAAAACACATACCTGAAACAATATCTAACTCTTGCACCAGGGAAAACCTTAGGAACAGCTTCCAACAAGCCTTTCTGCCTATCGGAAATAAAGGTAATTCTGCCAGCATGATGTGCATTGATTGCTGGAGCCAAATCCTTGAGGAACCCAGTCCAGTTCTCCTTAGTTTCACTCTGACAGACCTTAATGCCTAAAGGCACAAGATTATTCTGACCATCAAGTGTTGTTGCAGCCATTATAACACTACCACGCTTTCCAGTTAGATGGCATGCATCTAACCCTATGACTGGTCTTCCTGCTTTCTGAAATATATGGTATATCTATGTTACGAGTAACAAAAAAGTCTCTTGCACTACAAATAAGAGTTTTGATTGCATTTAAGGATACGAAATCGTACTAAAATTATTGATGGGAGCAGTTTTCAGCTTCACGTGTACTACAAAGTTGGAATAAATTGAACATTCAATTCTCAACCTATCTGACACTATTGCCAACCGTGAAGCTTCTCATGTCACTCATGGTTAGATCTCAGAAAGGACACAGTCTGTCCACCTTATCTCACTTATGATCCACAGATGGAGAAATAATTCAACGTTGCCAAATTTGAGTTTATTTTTTTTGATCGTTAGGATTCAATGGTCAGGGGAAGTTTTCTTTCCGATCTGCTTATAAGGGTTCCAAGGATTGAAATGCGGATTTCTCTCTCAGAAAAAACAATTCAAATGCACATTGAGTTGTACTAAACACAAGATAAAAGTTAACAATATCCAAGTTCGCGCGTTGGGTAATAATATCAAGTTTGCTCAAGTATTACAAGCTTATGTGATTGAAGATAGTAATACCGAGAAAGGGAGAGATGTATCCGTCGAATAAAAATTTAGATGCTTTCGTGTAAATCATCAGATATAGAGTAACAGAGGGCAACGTTTTCCCATATATTAACTCTCACCTCTGATACGATTTTCCAAGTTTTACAGCTAAGAGATTCGATAATGTCTAGTCTACCTCAGTGTACTACTCTTTGGTTGTTGTTGGAGTTAGTAAATTTCTAAACAATGGCAAGTTCATTCGATTGGGTTAGATGAACCAAAAGGACATCATCAACCATACACCAAAAGGTCTTCTAATAGTCTTCTCATTTTGTTTTTTATTGAGTGTACATTTATGAATATTAATTGTTTGGTGAAAAAGTTGTTAATCCTAACTATTTTTTGTTGTTAGCTTTGAATTCTGATATCTACTACTTATCCTACCATCAAATTCTGATCCATATTATTTATTCTTCCGAAATTCTTCTCAATTTTTGACAAATATGGTTTTCACCATGGAAAATTACAGTAAATGTGTTACTTACATAACATATAGTCGATGTCAATATCCGTCCTCAAAGTTCTAGTCTTCTAGACCATATCAGTACTAGCCAGGGTATGATCCTTGCGGTAATGACATAGGCTATGGCTATGATTGTGTATTTCAGGTGTGCTCATGCGCATTCAGGTCAACTTTGGCCATATTTCTTACTCATTTTTTTTTATCAAGGCCATATGAACTAAAACATCTGAATCGCGCCTGCTTATGGACAAACATTTTAGATGGATGGTTAAATGTTGGTGCTGTTAAGAATCCAATCTCTCATCTAAGAGCGGAAGCAGAACGAAGAAATTCTTCTTTTTACTTTTTTCTTTTGGAAGCATACAAGGAAGAAGTTATAGGAGGTCGTGGGAGACAGAGGACAGAGAAATGAAGCCAGGAGAAAACACAGTAGTGAATTTCAAACTGGAATGTCTTCTTCTTTTTTTTACGTAAGCTGCAAAAGGATCATCTCCCACAACTAAGCCCACTACGTAATTTATCACATCAAAGGTTACCATGCAACCCAAATTCAACGCAATAAGCCTACTGCTAACCGAGTCGATGATAATAATCTTTGAAACATTAAAAAAAAAAAAAAAGAACCAAATAAGATTGTGAAATAGCAAAATCAGATTACCCCTTAACCCAAATTTCTTTTAATGGCAAATCTGCCCTTTACGTATTAGTGTTAATAATATTGATTAGTGATTAAATATTTTGTTTAGTGATTAAGATAATTTTCAGAATTAGAAAGGTTGTTTAGATGATTCTTTTGATCATGGTTTGGCGAAACAAGTTGAGGTTCGACTCACATCTATGAGCCGAATCTACCAATTTTCCGGAGTTCGGCTCACTGAATCTGTTTACTGCATGCGCCGAACCTATAATTTTCAATTCCAACCCTTTTGCTAGACACTAGTTCGGCTTATATGAAAGTTTCATAGTAAGCCGAACAACATCCTGAATAGCCCGGAAAAAAAAAATTACTGGTTCGGCTTATATTTCGAAAATCGTATGAGCCGAACATCAATTTGTTATTTTTTGGGTTAAAATATTGTTATTGGTTCGGCACATATTGAGAATATCGTAATAGCCGAACCTCGTAAATGTGCTAGGTTCGGCACATATTATGATTATCGAATACGCCGAACCCCTATGCATCTCTATTTATGACTAGGTTCGGCTTGAAATTTCATGCTGAACCGTTCATATACACTTACAGGAAGCTTTTGTGAAGAACAGTTCGGCTAAAAACGCAACTCAATTTTGAGCCGAACCCAACACTGTAACCGTCATTTAATCGATGAAAAACAACAAATAGGAGATTGGGTTTGTAAAACTTACTTTCTTATCCTCATTTCCGGAGTTGGAGATGCAGTTGGTTCAATTTCTGGTTCAATTGGTGGTTGATTTTCAGTTTCTACACCTTCATCTTCAATTGGTTCTTCTTCTTCAATTGATGGATTAGAAGACGATTTTGTTTGCCTAGTCCCTGCTTTTCTTTGTACGAGTGGTTGAGTAATCGACGATTAAATTTTTACGAATCGACAATTAATCACGATGATGAATTATTTTTTCGCAGGAGGGGGAAGAGTTCGGCTAGAGTAGGAGGAGGAAGAAGAGATGTTAAGGGAAACTGATTTTGATTTTTTAGAAAACTGATTTTAGATTTTTGTATTAAGGGTATATAGGTAATTGAACTACCCATAGGGTACCCCTTATAAGGTCACCCAAGATGGGACTATTGTTTTGTATGCCTAGAAAGATTTAGGTATGCCCAAAATCAGGGTTCAAAAAAAAAATATAGAATTAGAATCTCATCAATTGCCCCTACGAGTTTTAATCACCATGAAAACTCAAATCAATAGTCCAGAACCGTCAATTTTAGGTGATCCTGAATTCAAGATATATATGGAAACATGAATTCCACTCTGCGGGTAATGGCTTGGCCCAGTGCTCCCTCCTCCTAGTGCTGAAGGAAAGACTTGGCAACTGAAATTAGAATTTCAAAGAAACCCAACCTCGTCGAACATATGATCAGCAGTACAGGAAGTAATGAAAAGGCAATACTACATTAAAACACTAGCTAACCCAAGTAAAATTGAAAATATGCAACACCAGGAGAAACTCTCAAGTACTGATACAATACACCTGATCAGCCTTGACTTAACTCAGGAAAACATCTTCATGGCATCAAATGGCTGCAAAGACAGCAATATCAAAAGTGCCATTACAATTGCTTCTGCTACATGCCCCAAATACCTTGAGCTGCTGCCACTTTGTTGTTGGGTTTAGATGTCAACTCAAACAATATCCTGGCGAAGCTGTCAGACTGCCGGCTATCAGAAAAGAGGATTTCAGAAAATGCATTCTCATAAGCTAGGAGGAGAGCTTTATTTTGTGGCTCTCCAACAAGGCTCTCAAGTATCAGCGCTGATTTCCTGCATACTTCATGTACAGGATGAGGAGTTCGGATAACTTTCAGAAGTCGATCAACTGCCCTAAAAATAAATATAAACATAAACAAATTTCAGCTACGTAAACTTCTCAACAGAAAACTATGGAAGCCATGTGATTGAGAAAAAAAATCTCACCATCGCTCACTTGCAAGCTTCAGCCTGCAATCCATGTTAACTTCAGAAAGGTTATAGAGAGCCCCAACAGCTGCTGCCTGTGCATCTATAGCAGGCACGCTAAGAAGATCGACTAAGCGCTTATAGATCTGCAAAACAAATCAGTTGGTCACTAACATTATGTAATATATTCAGCTGTACTAAAAGGATGTAACAGAAAAACTAATGAAACTTTAAGCTGTAACATAATAGTGATGAACTATGAGCGTGAAATAGTTAAACCTGTGGCGCAAAGGCAAGAAGGAAAGGTTCATTGTCTGGGTTTATTATCAACCGGCCTAGCAATTCAGCAGCTGCACAATTCCACGTCTTTACAGAAGAGCATAGGATCCCCATGATGGCTTGAACTGCGCGTTTCTCGCTGCTTGTCCAGAAAACGATAAAGATATTAAACTTAAGAACTAACATAGAATGTGGTCGAAAAAATCAGAAAGAAATGTATTACGTTATTTTGATATAGGATGGCTTAGAGGAGCTGAAGATGCGGAGGTCCAACAATGGTGCTAAATTCACGATTGTCTCAAGAGCATTAGTTACGAGCTCTTCATCCCCTGATTTCAAACAGCAACAGATTAGAGGTCTATCAAACCATAAGTACTTGTCAAACATCTTTTTCTGGAAAATAAGTAGTTACCAACGCCAACCTATTATCTGTCATTATATTTCAAGACGGCTAACAAAAAATTTATCAGTAATTCAGAAAAGTTTCATAGGCAGTAAAAGGTGATTCTTTGGCAACTGTTCAGTTTACGATGTTATTCAGTTATTCAGTTATTCCGTTATATTAACAGATTTCTCTCTGAATTTAAAGAGACTACTGAAGATTAATAGTATCCAATAAGGAGATGATGAATGGGTTAAGAATTGAAATTGCGACAAAAGCAGAAAGCTGAGACTCAAACAACCGTTACTTTGGGCCCGTAGGGTATCTCTTCCATACCACGAAGTAGGCCAGGACATACATGTTTTCCTTTAAACATACTTCACAAATTGAACAACCCACTGAACTATGTTGTCAAAGGCGCCGCCGAGGCGCCAAAGTGGACTTATTTTTTAAGTGGGCGCCACGCAGTGGAAAATAGGATGCCACTTTCAAAAGGGGCGCCCCAGCGGCGCCTTTTTGGGCGCCCAGGCAAAGGCGCCAATTTGTTGGGCGCCAAAGTGGCATTTTATGCTAAAAGAGGAAAACAAATATTGCCAAAATATTTGGAAAATCTTTTTAATTAAGTCATACATTAATATTTTAAAACCCTAAGTTAATTATGTTAAGAAACAGATCATCCTAGCTGTTTTTGTTAATTACTTGAACAATAGTGAAGGAAAAAAAATCTTCCCAATTTTTTTGCAACTCTTTTTCATTAAGATTTACAAGCTAATATAGAAGATCCTAAGCTAATTATCAGTTATGTCAAGTGCATAAACCTATGTGGGAATTATTGTTCTATGCTGCGGCTTCGCCACGCCTCGCTGCGGCTCGGGATTTTACACCTGACGCCAAGCGGCGCCTTACGCCCATAACAACATAGCCACTGAATAACTCAGAAATGAACTAAGTGAGACAGTTTACAAAGAGGATCCGAACTTTGACAATACGCCAAGGTTTTTATCTTCCTTGGTATGGTTTGTAGAATTCGCAAGTTCCCTAACCCCCCCTAGATTAATTTCATATGTAAAGGAATCAACAATGAAGTCACCATGAGGTGCTATTTAAATATTTTATATGTTTCTCAGGCGTGCACGATACTCTCAACAGAAATGATGTGTAAAAAAGATCTTGGCCACTGGAGGTAATGGCAAATAGATAGAAGTAAGGTTTTATTAGAGACAGGGATCTCTCACCAGTGTTGTGATCTTCCACGCATTGAAAAACTGTTTCTAGGCAATGCCTATGTTGGGCCATAATCACCTCGTTATCAGGCATGAAAGAGAAGTTACGAATCACATTTGAAGCAGCAACAGCACATTGTTGTTTTTCTGAACGACCTTCCTCATCCAGATTAAACAAGCCATCTTCATCGAACCACCACTCTGTGGGATGATGGCTCACCATGCTCTTCTGGCTTGATGCCTCGGGATTGGATGGAACAGAAACCGATCTACCCCAAAAGAAAACACACCATAATGCGTATAGAGTTAGTGAGGTTCAGCAAGTTTGAATTTCAGATTACATGGAGATTTGAAATTAGCTTCAGGGTTACCCAGGATGTGAGGGAGCATCAATCACGCCCAACGCCTCATACTCATTGCCAAACCCTGAAACTGGGGTGTTTGTACCCAACGTTCTGACCCTAGGTGCCCTTTGAAATTCTCTCGGTAGAGCCATGTCACGCCAATCATCTATCTGGTCAAACCAGGGGAACATTGTTATTTTGAGTAAGATGCTAGAAAGCCCTATGTACGAGAAAACTAAAGGAACCCCTATGTAAAATATTTGATAAAATCATTATTGTTTTCTTTGATGACTTTTATAGGAATTATGATCCAAGTGCTGTAAATTGCAATGTAATAAGAAAGAACCCAATCTACAAATGTAGGTAAGCATAAAAGAGAATATATTAGTGATACCCACAACTTGAAGAAGAGCATCAAGCAACCCAGAAATTTTAGCCAGTGGAGTGGTATCTCGTCGCATTTCGTCTTTCTCTTTGAAAGAAAGCAAAGTCAGAGTGTTCAGCGCCCATGTCAACTCACTCTTCAGCCCACTTTGAAGTGCTAGGACTATTCTTTTGTTGTTTTGTTCTGAAAAAAGAAATCAAGTTCATTGGAAGAGAACTCGGACAGAGCAACTACTAGTACATATATGTCTCACTATATGAGCTGAGCTGACTCAAATGCAAACTCTTAGAATCCGATCCTAGAAAAGAAATAACTATACATAGCAAGACAGACAGCAATATAGTTGACGAGATCAAGTTGCTTAAACTAGAAGGAAAAAAACAGCGGAAAAGATAGGAAAAGGAAAGAAACTACTAGGAGTATCACACTAGTAAAGTCCATGTATAGCACCCAAGAAAGAAAAGTTGTTGCCACTTTCAAGAATCAGCACTACAGAATTCTATACATCTGATATTTCTCAAAGCATTCATATCAAGCACCCAAAGCAACAATACAGTATCCCCCCCCTTTTAAGGCATTGACATATTCTTAGAGACTAGAAACAGTTCCTTTATCTCGGATGCATCACTGATCTTCAATAAGCTAGAAAGTAAAGATCCAAAAGGCTTTTGCTACATATTATAAGGTAAATTTCAGACCAAATTCGTCCTTAAATTAGGCTTTTGCCACTAGCAATTTCGTCAAAAATTTCATAGAAAAATATTCACCAGAATACCATGTTATGTACAAAACCCTAATTACACAAAAGCAATGTATATGACATGATAACGAAGTCATCAAGACAACGTAGTAACAAAATCATGGTCGTTAGACTTATATTAGACTAATTTTTCACAAATATTGGGCGAAATTAGGGTTTAGAGAGGTAGAGACTGACCAGCAAACGAGCTATGAACTTGAAGAGAAGGACCAAGGAGACACTGAGGTGCAACAGAATCAGCTGTAGCTGAAGAAAGACCAGTGCTATTGTTCACACTTCCAAAAGGACGTCCTCTTTTCGGTGTTTGAGTGGCGGAGCCACCACCAGCTCCGCCTAATTTCCCCTGTTCCCTCTTCTGCATTATTCCCACTGTCTCTGACTCTCTCGCGTCTCTAGTCTCTACCTGTTAGATAACCCAACAAAACTCGTTAAGGGCACAACACCAAATACCATATCATAAAGTTTGAGCCCGCAACAGTTTGAGTGTTGCTTACACAGTTACACTTCATCCATAGTTCTGAATCTGATTCCCCCGATTCACATGGGATTTTTATTCTTGGTAGTTTTTTTTATAGGCGTTCGGATGCAAAAATATTCACCCCAACCTGTGCTGCACGCATGCTACATTTTTCGAGCTGTGTCCGCATCTGATGCGTGTTGAACACTGGATGCGTGTGAAACGCTGACATGATTCGTGTCCGACGCACCTATGCACGGGTCCCACACACGTCTAGTTTGGACGCACTAATGATTCGGGTTTGACGCGTTTTTTTCTTTTCAATTTGATTTAAACTTTTTCCTTTATTTTTACTATAATTAAGTCTATCTTACAAAAATAAATGTGTTTTGCCTAATCTGATGGCTCTAAATAGCCTTTTTCTCTGATCGGCGGCTGCCATTCTTTCAAAAATGCAAAAGACAAATCGTGACTGAGAATGAACCCTTTTCTACGATCTCATCCGACGTCCCAGATATTTTCTTGCATCAAGTCCCCTCTTCCGTTACAAAACCCATCATCACTGATATTTTCTTGTAGTTAATCCCCTCTTCGGTTACAGAAGTAAATTATGGCACTTCTTCAGATTGTTCTCTTCCATTAACAACGACATGATTTGCGCCTCCCTTTGATTCATAAACGGATAGTCAATTTGATGTGTTAAGTTAGAAGATCTACCTTTGAAAACTTCTTCGGATTGTTCTCTTCCATTAACAACGACATGATTTGCGCCTCCCTCTGATTCATAAACGGATAGTCAATTTGATGTGTTACGTTAGAAGAGATACCCTTTGAAATGTTTCTCTATATAAAACCTCAACGGAGGTTCATCTTCCCAGGTTTCTCCATTTCTTTCAATCGCATACTGATCAAAGATTTAATGGGGGTTGTAGTAGTAGTGGTAAGGATGGTTCGAACTCTAAGACTTGTGAAGGTGAAGGATTTTTAGATTTATAAAAATTATTTACAAAAATATTGACAAATTGGTAGAGAGGTACTGGGACTAGGATTCCGCCAAATTCATTTCTTAAGGTTCAAATAATAATTCTTTTATCAATAATAGCTCGAAAAATATATTAAATATATCGACTCTAATTTATTGCCAAGATAGATTCTCAAAATATTAGGTGTAAATGTTAAGCATGGGACATCAAATCATCTAAGCTAAGCATGACCCATCAAATCAAATCACAACTAATTAATTTAAATCATAATTTCAATTAAAATTAATGCAAAAGTCATGAAAAGAATTAAATATAATTACCCAAGTGTGAAATAAGGCTTCCTCCATCGCCCCAGTGTTGGGGTTTAGCTCCTCATATTAATCATAATCTCAAAATACATGTGTAAAGCTCAAAAGTTGATTAAAGGGAGTAAAACAATTGAACAGAAAAATCGCAACAGAAATAACTGTTGCAAAGGCGCTGTTCAACCGTTACAAAAGGAACGATAAAAGATGAAGTGTCGTTGTCGCGCGTTGTAACTACGACTGTCAATAAACGACGGTTCTTGCAAGTCTGTTCTTCGTGTTCTTCATCTTCATCACGAACAGCAGCAGCAGCAGAGAGAATTGGTGATTCTTCCTCTGCAGCTTCCTCTCTTCTCCTCCCCACTCTCGACACCCTCTCTAGTAGACCCAAAGAACCTATTTATACCCAACAACATCTCCAAATCTCGCCAATAACTCCAATATAATTCTTCATTATGCGGGCAGTGAATAACAATATTTTCCGAATATTTTCTTACCAAACTTGGAATTTCTTGCGTAAACTTCCTCCCTCCACGCTCCAAATCGATTCTTCACGACCCAAAGTGATGCTCGAGCCATTCCACATCATCAGAACACGTCCATAACTCTCCATGACGCGTGATTATCATCCTCCAGTGCATGCTTGCCCTGTTTTGAACTCGAGAATCAAAACACGTATTACAGCAAAATTTGATCGAAACCACCACCCAAACTTTGTTCCTTATGCCAAATCACATCTTTCTGCCAATTTTCAGCGATTGATTCGCACTCTAACCCATTCATTTTGACAATCAAAATTCTGCCAGTTGAAAACTTCATTTCCCGCCAAAAACACAAATTCAAATTGTTGAAGAAGGTGCCCCTTATCCAGAGTGCTGGGGTGCGAATATCAGTTGGGGTGGAAATAGTAATTTTTCTGGGTTCCTCTGGGACGCTTCTGGTGCATTTTTGGGGTGCCTACGGTACATTTCTTCTGGGTGTAAAACACTGCTTTTTGAGCCCATTTCGCCGCAAGGGATTATTTCTCTAAAATTTCCTACAAGAACACAAAATAACACAATAAGTACTTAATCGAGTCTAACAATACAGAACATTGAGAACAAAATAGACACATAAATGCGTCTATCAAATACCCCCAAACTTATTATTTGCTAGTCCTCGAGCAAATTTATTCTAGAAAGGAAAATCATTTGAACCCCTAGGTGGCCCTAGTGGAGGAGTGTTGTCTCCGGAGGGTTTACCAGAGGTGTATCCACAAAACCTTTACTCTAGACCCTAGCTATCTACGAAGAACCTTGGAAGGCACTAAATAATCTCCTTGGTTGGCTTACAATCACTGACTACAGGAGGAAGTACCCTGATGCGAAATTCCAATTGTTGTACACGAGTTTACACTCAAGCATACTAAAATTCATATACAGTGACAGAGCTCTACTCAGATAGTTGCACTATGGACATCATATTCGGAGTCAAACTAATCATATGGATAGAAAAATGAGATGGAAATAGAAAAATGTAGATGGTTTTGATGTTAACCAAATGATCGATGTTTCACATATCTGTCTGAAGGCCACTGCCAAAATGAACCTATCCTAATGGACTGAGATATCGGTCTGACTAATATCAACACAACTGGCATATACAAGGGAACCAGTGGTCAATAACTTAAATCTAGATCAACAAACTGGAAAATACAAGGGAACCAGCAGTTGACTACACAGAACAATAACCATTTTTTTTAACTTAACGGCATGAATAGATCTTTTTGATCCAAGTGCATGCTTCTTGTCAGCAGATTACACGATAGTTCCCACGGGTCCTGCATTCCACGCTTGCTTAGGCGACGGAAACAGGGAGAACACACACATATTGCTATCCAAGTGTTAATACTTATTCCGATTGGTCTAACTGGTCCGATCTTTTTTTTTTTAGTAACTCAGTCACTCTAATTCACCCTAGCAGTGGTAACAACTTGAATCGTGTGCCCCACCTAATCACTTAGAGAAACATAGTTTAAAATGAAAAAATAAAACAGAAATGAAAAGGGCTCAACGAGATATGGTGCAACTATCATGTTATTTCTAACACCTGAGATCTGTGCTTTTATGAATAGACTCTTTCGATGTTTCCATCTAATCAGATTGGTTTCTCAACTTCTATAACCAAGATTTTCCCATCCACTTAGATTGGTTAGTGCAAACCTTAATAGGCATAAATTTCTAGGCTCTGGAGTTTACTAATTGCAACTAAAAAGTTTCTCCCATACCCCCAAACTTAAATCTAACATTGTCCTCAATGATCTAAAGATGAAATTAAAAGCATGAACAAGGATAAACGGTTACTATTTGAAGCAAAAGAGTTGAGGAAGGATATTACCGTGTTGCATGAGATTGGGTTACCTCCCAAGAAGTGCTAAGTTTAAAGTCTTCAGACAGACTTATAAAAGGATTGGTCAAATCGAACCATAAAGTAACAGTCGAAATAACTGTGGGTCTTCAAAACCAAATAGAGCTGACCATAGGAAACTGCAATGAACCAAGAAAATGGACAAGAAAAGCATGCCCTTACCTAGTTTCCTGAAAACTATCGCTAATTGCGGTTCAGGTTCAGGTTCTATGAAAGGGTCTAAATAGAATATTTTCATTGGCTGCGTTTCTTCAGAGATGGGATCCGAATCACTAGGTCTTAGAGTCTGTAAAAACTCAATTACAAACTTAGAATCACGAAGTAATAACCTAAATAATTGCGGATCTTCTAAGTCAATCAGATATGACTTACATAGTTGACCACAGTAAAAGAGGTGGTCTTCCTTAAGAAAATGTGTCGACCCTAATATCCTAAAGTGATTAGGTTTAGTCTCAAAACTTAATAACCGACACATCTTAAAATCAAAAGTTCCCACAATTGGTTGAAAAGTTTTTGGTGGGAAAACAAAATCAATCTTGGTATCATAGCCTGGGTTAACCACATCAACCAGAGGATGGGTTTCTAACAACTGAGCTTCTTTATGGACATCATTAGGTTCGGGAAAACGTGTATGAAGATAATCTTGTAAGATGGTTGAGGCACAAATTTCAAGTCCTACAGGAGGGTACTTTCTAAGAGTTAAAGCACACGGAGAATGCTAATCACCCCCAAACTTAGAGTTTTCTGTGTCTCTAGAAAGACTAGTCACAACTTCCCTAATTTCTAGGTCATCAGATTCCTGGAAATGGTCAATAGATTCTTATAAGTTGGGTTCATCCTCACTCATTTCTACGAGTTTATCATCTTCTAAGACTAGTGTTTCTAAATCGCTAGATTCTAAAACAGTATTCTCAGGGTAAACTCTTTCCTCTAAACCATCATCACAATCATATAAAGGATTATCATAGAAAGTCTCATAAACTAAGGTTTTAATCATAGTTACCTCCTCCGATTCACTGATAGGCAAATCAAATAATGGATTTTCCAACATACTGCAGGCTAAAGGATCATGAACTACATCGTCTAAAACGGTGGTATCTCTAGTCAAATCCACATCCTTTTGAATAGGTGAATAATTATTAAAATTATTTGGATTTGTATTAGAAACAACACTATCATTATAAAGCTCAATCGGAGTAACAAATTCCTGATCACTATGCCTACATATTTCATGTTCTTCATCAATACTATCCTCATCATAATCATCACTATAATAATATGAAAATGATCGAACCTTATCAAAACAAGTAGTGTTACCAATTCTAACCCCGTCCTCTAAATTAGGCAAATATTCACTATTGATATCAAGGGTAGAATTAGAAACCCTATTTTGGAAATTTAGATTATTTCGAGCAGCATTATCCAACTGTTCATTTTCTGCCTCTAGACGTGCCTGAATTTCACTGAGCATAACACTTATACGTTCACCACTCTCGTTTATCATCTCAGAATATCGTGTACACTCTTCTTTTGAACTATTCATTGCAACTAAACATTTATACGTCCTTTCAATCAGTTGTTGGGTCTCTTCTAGAGATGGAACAGGTTCAGAAATATCATAATCAGGACTAGTTTCCAAAAACGAGTAACCAGTACTACAGTGTTCCTGATTTTCTTGCTCGTAAGACCAATTCGCGTGTGGATAGTAATTGGGCTCACCATGGTATGAACCATAACCTTGAAAAGGTTGGCGTTCCCAACTATTATTCCCACTATGGTCATAAAACTGATGACGTCCATATTCAAATTCAGGTCGATACTCATTGTATTGGCTTCTATCATACCAGTTCGACATTCTTAATTGCAAGGGAATTCTACACAACCACAAACAAGGCCGACTCGACTCTACCAAAACAAACCTAAAGATTTCTAGCAAACAAAAAGCATGATGGCTTCACTTAGATTGTTTTCTAGACCAGCTTCTATTCCTTCGAAAAGGAATTCGTTACAATTTGAGCACACCCCTCTGGAATCAATCCGAGCTAATGTAAGTTGAATCGAGGAGAGGGAAGCTTAGTAGAGCTTTGATACCCAAGGCCTCACCGCATTAGAAGGCGGCGCAGCCACGCATTCAACTCACAGAAACCATCATGAACTTGGAAGTGTGCTTAAAGAGCAACCAATATTTTTCGAACGAGTTTCCTATTAAGCTCGTTACCCTATCGGTCTTTTTCTATTCCAAATTTTAAAGCTTGGGTTTCCGTTAGGTTTCGTTTTCCTAAGGCGGGCAAGAAGGGAGCGGTGATGAAATCCGAACTATTATCTTGTATTGGCCAGGCCTTGCCCTTTACTAGGAATTTAAAAACAGTCCAAATTCGTCCTCAATCAATGAATCACCTTAAGGAATACATTAACTCGCTTACAGGAGATTCGCGAGTGTTTCGACGGACTTGCCTCCCGTACCAGACGAGGGATGAACCATTGAAGTCGACTCGGGCCACGACTCCTATGTCATGTACGAACCCGAGGAGCCGAGACGATATAGTAATTGTCGTCCTTCCCTGCACACAGTTTATATAATTTTTTTTAATAATACCCTTCCGTAGGGTTAAAAAAAGAATAAAGTCCAATTGTCCAGAATAAAGTCCAAATAAAAAGTCCAAAAATTACAAAAATTATGAAAAATAAAGCCTATTTACAAATCCTAAAAAAAAATTATGTCTTTTTTTTCTTCTCTTTTAGCTTTTAGCTTTTAGCTTTAAGCTTTTTGTTCCCAAGTCCTTAGTATTCCACTTCGAACCTGTAAATCAAAGACACAAAAAGAAACGTAAAAAGGAACAAATAATAGTAAAAAAAATAATAAAAACCTAAAAATTCTACCTAAGCACAAATCCGCGTCGGCGACGCCAAAATGATTTTAGATTTAATGGGGGTTGTAGTAGTGGTAAGGATGGTTCGAACTCTAAGACTTGTGAAGGTGAAGGATTTTTAGATTTATAAAAATTATATACAAAAATATTGACAAATTGGTAGAGAGGTACTGAGACTAGGATTCCGCCAAATTCATTTCTTAAGGTTCAAATAATAATTCTTTTATCAATAATAGCTCGAAAAATATATTAAATATATCGACTCTAATTTATCGCCAAGATAGATTCTCAAAATATTAGGTGTAAATGTTAAGCATGGGACATCAAATCATCTAAGCTAAGCATGACCCATCAAATCAAATCACAACTAATTAATTTGAATCATAATTTCAATTAAAATTAATGCAAAAGTCATGAAAACAATTAAATATAATTACCCAAGTGTGAAATAAGGCTTCCTCCATCGCCCCAGTGTTGGGGTTTAGCTCCTCATATTAATCATAATCTCAAAATACATGTATAAAGCTCAAACGTTGATTAAAGGGAGTAAAACAATTGAACAGAAAAATCGCAACAGAAATAACTGTTGCAAAGGCGCTGTTCAACCGTTACAAAAGGAACGATAAAAAGCTGAAGTGTCGTTGTCGCGCGTTGTAACTACGACTGTCAATAAACGACGGTTCTTGCAAGTCTGTTCTTCGTGTTCTTCATCTTCATCACGAACAGCAGCAGCAACAGAGAGAATTGGTGATTCTTCCTCTGCAGCTTCCTCTCTTCTCCTCCCCACTCTCGACACCCTCTCTAGTAGACCCAAAGAGCCTATTTATACTCAACAACAGCTCCAAATCTCGCCAGTAACTCCAATATAATTCTTCATTATGCGGGCAGTGAATAACAATATTTTCCGAATATTTTCTTACCAAACTTGGAATTTCTTGCGTAAATCCTCCCTCCACGCTCCAAATCGATTCTTCACGACCCAAAGTGATGCTCGAGCCATTCCACATCGTCAGAACACGTCCATAACTCTCCATGACGCGTGATTATCATCCTCCAGTGCATGCTTGCCCTGTTTTGAACTCGAGAATAAAAACACGTATTCCAACCAAATTTGATCGAAACCACCACCCAAACTTTGTTCCTTATGCCAAATCACATCTTTCTGCCAATTTTCAGCGATTGAATCGCACTCTAACCCATTCATTTTGACAATCAAAATTCTGCCAGTTGAAAACTTCATTTCCCGCCAAAAACACAAATTCAAATTGTTGAAGAAGGTGCCCCTTATCCAGAGTGTTGGGGTGCGAATATCAATTGGGGTGGAAATAGTAAATTTTATGGGTTCCTCTGGGAAATTTCTGGGACGCTTCCAGTGCAATTCTGGGGTGCCTACGGTACATTTCTCCGGGGTGTAAAACACTGCTTTTTGAGCCCATTTCGCCGCAAGGGCTTATTTCTCTAAAATTTCCTACAAGAAAACAAAATAACACAATAAGTACTTAATCGAGTCTAACAATACAGAACATTGAGAACAAAATAGACACATAAATGCGTCTATCACATGCTCTCTCACGACTATTAGGTAAGTACTATTTTCACGACTATTAGGTAAGTACTCATCTTTCCTGATGAGTTTCTTCGATTTTAATTTTGTTTCTTCCATATCTTCAAATGATTTTTAATTGTGATCGGCTTTGCTGATGCATATCATGGATTTGATTAGTTTCTTCAATTGAAATTATGTTTTTGACTCTGTTCAACTGATTTTTAATTATGACTGATCCCAAAGCAGCGGAGCAGTTTCTGACTCTTCAATTCATCATTTTTCTCTTTTCAGGAAAGATGACTTATAATGTCCATGCAATGGAGCAGTTTGTTTGTCAAAGAAGATTTGCATATATCAGTTTGTTGTATTTGAGCTTATCTTCTCTATATTCATGTTGAGTTTTGGTGTGTCGTGTAACTCTACAAATAATCATAAATCAATCGTAACATTTCAACTGAATTCAAAGTTTGTTAAACGATTTTGTAAACTTCAGCCACAGTTCAATTACTTTGTTGTAAATCACAAATCTCTTTTAATATCTGGTGATACCGACAGTCATTTTTCTGACTGCTTTAGAGATTTCCTTTGATATCTAAAGGTAAACATTGTCGATGAAACTTGAATCTTATACTTGCAAAATGCCGATGTCGCACCACAATATTTTATCTTCCTCTCACAGGAGTATGCTCGGCCGACAAAGGAATTATGAGTTCCTCTTCGTATTGTTTTCCCACTTATGCTTACTTGATGCGAGGATATGTAACTCATCCTGAATCCGAGTACTACTTTAAACCGAGTTGATATGTTTCCCTGTAATTATTTTCTTTTGTAGAGTTCACATTATGTTGTTATGTATCATGGATTTAACCATTATAACGAAATTCTAATCCCAAACATGAACTATATGCTTAATAGTGAATGATACTCATGGAGCATTTTCGGAGATAAGTTCCATGGATTTTGGCTATAGCTATGGCTAATAGGTACTGTTACGAAAGGTCTTTTCCTAAAGGCTGAAAGCAGGGTTTCCATGTTGACAGCTTCCAATACGGGGAGTAAAATTCTTGGTGTTGGAACCTGGCGTTCCCAAGAGTCCTTCATGTCAAACTAGATGAAGAAGTTCTCCGAGAAAGTTTTAGGGACTTAAATTAGAGGTCTAAACTTATGTCTACTCTGCATTTTCGGCACCATATCAGGTACTTTGGTGTATATACACTTATTACAAGTGATGTTATTTTTTTCGTTCAAAAGGTGATTGTCGGGAAACTCAAATTCTTTTTTCTTTTAAAAAGTAATTTTCGATGAAGATGTTGTATCTATGTTGGGATTAAAGGTTTCAAGCATGTGTATTTTGCTTTGTAGTTAACCTGAATGGCACACGTGTAAAAAAAACGCTTAACGGCTAATAGCATGCGTAATGGTTGGTTTAGAAGTGAAACATTTCATACAACTTTAGCAACAAGCATTTCATACCGATTAGTAACTGAGGTCAAGGAATGAAGTTCTTTTTTAAAAGGTATACCATTATCATGTATTCCCAAATACAATTCATTTCCTAAGGTTGGGGGTAGACAACAAAGTCCTCAAATATGGGAGGCAAATGAACTCACTACTATCTATCTGTCAGTAGCTTCTTTACTTATCTATAAAAAATAAATATTAAGTTCCAAATTTTCGGTACATGTATACAATTCATATGGATCAGTTGAGAATTCCATATTTGAAGTCTCATATCATATGGTATTTATTTGTTTCTTTTGTTGCTCCAATTTAATCCTGCTAAGCTACTGTAAAAGCTTCATGTACGAGAAGTGAGTCGTCCAAGTCGTATCATAATTCCTCCTGAGACCAATTAAATATTACGAATCAAAATTTGCATTCTGGAATCCAAACAAAGTGACAAATCCCATCGACTCATGTAAGATTGACTTTATTGTTTGACTCATTTTACGAGACATAGATATTGATTGAATTTAGTCTCCAGAATTATTTTTTTTGCTGGATAAGCTTATTCTCACTTTATCACATTATTTTCAGGATGCTAATGAGGCGTCAAAGTCTCTTAGTAAAGCTGACGAATATAAAAGGTACAATTTAGTCGCCTTTATTGATGAGTATATTTCTAGCCTTAACTTGATTGGCTGCTATTATATTCTAACTACGATAAATCGGTAGGAGCGGATTATAGGATGAGTCTTATTGGTGCGAGACTTTCAGATGATATCACCAGCATCAAGTGAAAACAAATGTTAGTCGTATTTGGAAATCATTCTAAAAAATATAGCTGTCAGATCGAGAACGAAGCTATATTTTAACAAATTTTGTATTACGAAGGTAAATCATATTGTTTTTATTCGTCGGAGCTTTAGTCAGACATTTTAATTCTATGGAAGTATGTTTTTTGTTTAAATGAATTGACATCAATCGAACAAAGTTTACCCAGACAAAACGTGCATTTATGAATGAAACTGAACTGAAATTTTGCTGCAGGATCCAACGGTACCAACGAAAAGGAAAGTCAAACGACAGGTAATATAGACTAAAACGACATAAATTATTCATATTACAAACAACTGAAGGAAAACTTTACTGCGTGTATTAGCTGAATTCGGTTGGTTACGGGAAATCATACAGTAGTGGGCAGAACTGGAGTGAGTGAATCTGAAATGGAATTGGAAGAAGAGAGGAGCGACGAAGTTTTTTATGAAATGTAAATACGTTATATTGGACAAGCGCTAAATTTTTGTATAACCATTACAAACCATAACGGGTGCGTTTTAACTGAAAATCTGCCAATACAATAGCACCCATCCATTTTTGCAACTGTTGTCTCGATTATTTCCCGCTCCATACTTAGTTCAACTGCATGCTTATTTTTCATCTGTTGTTGATGTTGTTTATCAGTCATGAAATAAGGGTAACTTCATAAAATCCATGATTTTTATTTGATTTTTGTTTTTTTATTATTTAATTATCAGGGGGTGTGCAATTAACCCAATTTTTGGAGTGTTTTAGAAGATTAAATTTTTATGGCAATGACAATTCTTCTTCTTCTTGAGGGTTGTTAAACTGACAATTGTATTTGGATTTTGGAAATCGTTTTTATAGAAGCTTGAAAGTGAGAATCTTTGTACCAATTCAATCTCGGGTATCAAAATTGATGTCGTGAATAGAATTTAATGTACAAATTTAGTGAAACACAAAATTCCTAGAAAATAAGTTTATTACTCGAGTAAAAGTTTTGAACTAATGCTACAAATTGATCTTCGTGCGAGTTAAGACTTTGAAGAATGGTGGTGCGCGGCATGTATCAAGCGATAACTTCTTATGGTTGTCACTTGATGTAATTGTTGAATGCTGGGAAATTTCATCTTCAATAAATTAGTGTGACCACTATTTACCAAGAAAAACTCATTTTACTAATGTATGATCATTATTTGGATAATGCAATTATGCCTCTTTTTTATCACATGAAGAAATAAAAGTAAATATTACTCTATATATATACATTGTTGTACAGTTTCGAGCATATTCAATTAAGACCTCTGCAAGAATTTGAAACTTTGCAACAGCAGAATTCATAACTTTTCACGATAATATTCAGAACTTTTCACAATGATTAATTGGGATTTTCATTTGCTGCTTGCTGCTTCTAGATTCAGTTTCTCCCAAGCCACAAAAGGGGTAGTTTTTTTTAAAGAATCACTAAAACTGATTCAAGTAAAACGAGCCTAATATGCCAGGCATAAATAAACATACATAAAACGAATCCACTGTAAGAGCAAGTCTTATGGTGGAATCCATCCATCTTCCACGCCAACTCAGCACTTGGAACTGTGGATGGAAGCGCAAGTGTAATGGTGGAATAGTAGAAACGCTATTCTTAATGGAACTAAAAAAACGCAATTAAGAATGGAGCTAAAAAAACGCAATTAAGAATCGATCTTTTTTTCAGCCGTTAGATTTCAACAACTTATTTTAAATCTATGGATAAAAATAACGCAATTCTTAATTGCATTTTTTTAGCTCCATTCTTAATTGCGTTTAACGCTACTCTTATTGGCGTTCAGATGGATTCCACGAACCCTTCCACGAAACCGTGGAACCTTGCTTGGATTTTTTGTGGAAGACCCCAACTTGGAAGCCACTAGACTTGACATTCCATGATTTTTCCACACTTGGAATAGTTTGGATTCCACCATAAGAATTGCTCTAATAAAGTAAAAGCTACAATTTGTTTCAAAGGAAGGCCAAAAATAAAGGTAATTAGATTTCAATACCAAGAAAATTAGCGCCCCCACGAATTTCTACGATCTTTATTTTCACAGCTAATCCAATCCAGTGCCGTAACGGCCCGGACTGTTATTAGGTGTCAATGATAATTGATCGCCAAACTTTCTTCTTGTTGTGTTGTTGTTCTTCGCCTATGGTGCTTGCTTGATATGGTTTAATGGTTATGCAGTTACTTTTTAACGATATGGTTATTAGATATTTTTTGACCATACTGGTTCCAAAATTTGGATTTCCACCGTCAAAAATATTTGGCAAACCGCCATTTTAAACAACACCCTCACAAAGGTTATATATGTTTCTTTGTGTGGGAAAAGAATTGTCTTCCTTTCTTGTCCACTTTTCTTCAAAAATGTAGTGCGGATCTGAACTTTGTTATCTAAGTTCCCATGCTAATCACCATTACATTAATCATAATAACAACACAAATTCTTAAACGGTTCAACTAAATACAAATAACTGCTAAACAAACATTGAGTACATTTTAGAGTTTCAAAAAATTCACGAATACTGTTCAACGAAATTTTAATAAAAAAGATACTAAAAACTTAAAACGTTAAATTTTTGAAGCCAAACCATAATAAATGTCTAGTTGCTGACAGCATCCAGATCCATGGGTTTTACTATTAGACATCCACTGACTTATGAGAACACCATGAGAATAATGATGGTGCACTACAGTCTGTATGCCCTACTAGTCATATATCTTGCTATTATATCTATCATAAAGAGCTCACCTAAAACCTCAGGTATCCGGCTTAGTAAATATGCGTCAACGGTATCCAAAATACAAATGTAAAATTTAAAGTAATGACTATCCATTGAGCATGAGCTTACATATCTAAAGGTGTGTAACATATGCTCCATAAAGAGTATGAAAATACTACCAATGATGAGAATCAACACTTCGATATTGTGAACTATTTTCGCCAGGTCACAAACTTCTTGTTCCATAAAGATACCTGTCAAGAATAGAGGGTCCAGAAGATGTAATCTACACCCTAAAATGAAATCGATCATACACGTTCATTCTATTTTTAAGTATTACAGCTGCCATTATTAGAATCTAGTAACATATAAGTATGTGACCCAAAAGAAGCATCACGTAAAAGTTACAACCTCTCACATCGTCGTTGATTCTTCTGGAAACATACCTATCTTTATTCTCACCTATGTCAATGCAATCTCGAGAGATCGATTTTTTTTTTTGTCATCTTGACCGATGGAATGCCTGTATATACACCTGTGATGCTATAATTAGCTAGATCGGAGATTTTGTCCACTAAACCATCCAAAATTTCCCGCTTGATAGCACAGTAGCACATTATCAAATTGGGTTGATATACGATAACAAAGAGAAGATGTAGATGAAAGGTAACGACGGTGATACAAAAAAGTGTAAGGAGTGTCTTCTTTGCCGTCTTTTTCATAGTGTAAAGAAAGAAAAATTAAACTTATATTTTTCACCACGTAGAGAAAGACAGAATTCAAAACCAAATACAATAAGAATAGAACCACAAAAGCACAGGATGATAGGTCCCAACAAACATGGTCAATATGATATATAGTCCAGAGTGTTAACCTTGCTACGGGAATTCCCATATTCAATTCTCATTCTCTTCCAACTATTTTTGGTAGTGACCGCATTGAAATGAAGATATTAGTAATCTCATACATGGGTGGAACATTAAAAGTAAAACTATATGAAATGCACTGCAAAAGCTCACCGAGTAGGTGGGATCCCATTACAAAGAATCATGAGGTGTTTTCCCTTTCCTCATAGGCAGTGTATACGATGTGGCGGTCTTATATTCAAGCACCTGCAATGAAATATATACATCAAGTGATGTATAGATAACTGTGCATATTTAACCTTCACACCCTAAACTAGTGTATAAAGGTTATGAAATATTGTACTAAATCGTTCACGCTTATACGCAGAAAGTTGACTGATCGATTACTGAATTAGCAAGAACAAAGAAATCATAAACTGAAGGTATACCATGGATCTATAACTAAAGAGATGTTTAATTAGTTGAACAATCTAAACCATTAAAAATGTGTGTGATATGATTCCATGGAAGGAAATTTGTTTTCTTTAGTCAACATCCGAAAGTAATAAAGTTGTCGAACAATTTATTTGTATCCAAAATGATGAAATTATATTTGAAGAGCTTAAATTTCCATAACATAGATGACACTTTGGTTGGCACATTTCAGTACCACATAAATTTCCTAGTGTGATGACAATGATAACACCATAACTTGTGTTGAAGTTATTAGTGGAATTCCACTGATAAAATTCTGCATCACTTATTATTCAAATCACGGAAATCCACTGATCGACCGACTGATAGTTGAAGATACCACCATAACTTGCCTGCAATGGGATTTAACAAATTCGAAGACATTCATTCAAATTATCCAGCAGTAAATACTCCATGAGAAGAACCAAACCCAGGTCAAGACATTCAAAATTTCTCTTTCATAAGCTTAATGAACATTATACTTACCTGCAGGATGAGTGCATCTTGGATACTGCACATATGAACTCTCTTTGTCTGTTATGGATCATCAATCCAGTAAGTTAAAATTGAATTCTGCAAGCTATATGAAAATACCCGTTTAATGAGTTAAAAACAAATTTGAACATATCAAAATTAAAACATAAAGCTTGGTGAAGAGACATATATACCTTGCCAATTTATTAACTATAATGGCTACATTTCCTGATGATCCCGGTATGCAGAAATCAAAAATCTTAAAAACCATATGATCACTATGAAACTGATCATTTTAGAATATATGTTTTTGTTATCCAACTTGGAACAATGGATTATCATCTCAAACGCTTGCCTTGAAGTAATTGTTTCCTCCATGGAAACAATAATTGTGCCTTGGTTTAACATGAACCCTTGCCCTTTACTGTAAAGAAAAATAGATATCATGTATTGTTGCCCAATTTACTATAGGAAGAAGTAGATGTGTAAGAAAAGGGAGATGTAAGCATAAACAACCAAGAAAATTTAAGACTTCCTATTATAATGAAATTTTGTAATACGTAAATCAACGCAATGCATGTAGAGGCCATAAATAACAAATATATGGGTTCTGGATATTTACTTTCACTATATATTAAAATAGGGAAGTAAACCTCAAAAAGATTATAAAAGCTTAAAAGCTTATAAGAGCTTCATATTAGCCACGTTAAGACCTTGTACAAAGCTATGTTAAAAAAATACAAAGGATTGATTATAAGGTATCAAAATCTAATAGGTTATTTGTTGATCAACAAAGATTTGAAGGGCGAGTGCTACTTACATTGTCATCAATGGTGAAGACATCATTCACGTCCATGAAATCCAACGCGTTTTTTGGAACATTTGAATTACCTACATGAGTGCGGGCGAGAATTAGACGATCACAACATTTAAAGAATAAAAATATAGGCGACAATAGACAATCACAACATTCAAATAATAGCAACATATAACAATAGTTGCACATTGGCATTATCACAAACAGTTGACATGAGTGACAACCACTTCAAATCACGAAATTCCACTGATGAACTACCCGTGCTCGATGTTGGTTTGTCACTTATTCCACTGATAAAATTTAGTAACTTGCCTGATAAAATTAAGTAAATGAAGAAAGACAAACATTTAGATCAATCATTAAACCGATCCATCTGAATAGAATACGAAATAATAAGCTTAAGGAAATGTAACTAAAATATTAACTAATTACATTACGTATTCATACACATTGATCTTTCGTCAATGTAGATTTAGTGTTAATTAGTAGAAGATGAAGCAAAACAATTCAACGATGAAGGAAAGTGAAGAAAAGGAGGCGAGAATAAGAAGACAGAGACAATAAATGGGATAATTAGGTCTTTATTAGGGTTTTGTATTTGGAAACGACATTATGTAAGTACCCTTGGTTGGGAACGTGTTTAATAGTGATTGCTTGCTTGACCTTCAGCGTGTATAAACAAACGATCTCTTCTTTTCTTTTGAAATTTATACACAAAAACAACATAATGTGGCATCATTTTATAATTTTCAGGATCAAAACACTTGACTTTGTTGTATAAATACATGATTATATATATAAACAATATATAAATAAAATAAGTATATACGTGTCCGCGTCCTACTATTTTGAGAATTTTGTCGTGTCCGCGTATACGCGTCCGCCTCTGTGCAACCCAGACCCCAAAACTTCTCAAAACTGATGATGAATGATTGATCTCCAACGATTGGTCAAACTCTCTAATAATATTGTAGAAAAAAAATAGGGATGCTTGCAAAGACACTCTCACGCTCGAATAAGAGAGAGCCTTGGATTTCAGACTTTATTTATAGGCACAAAACAAATCTAGTTGTTAAAATTTTGCAATTATCCTAATAACCACTTCGATTTGTATTTATCTCGTGTACCCAACTAGATTTTTGTATATCTTATCCCCTTCTAGATGAGATTTGTAGTTATCCTAAATAACCACCACTGATCCATGTTGTTTTTAAGTAAAAACAATGTACAGTAGAAATACTTTTTGGGTTTAAGAAATCAAAATCATACAAGACGAGCCTAAACCAAGAAATGATCGTTCAGGTTTTGCTTCGATCACGAAGGTGGAGATGATGGGTTGATTTTAGGGGATAAAAGCAATGAAGGTTGGGAAATCACTGTGTGACATATTTTGCAGTGTAGAGTTGTTGAACTATTGTAAATGCTAGACTTCTTAATGAAAGTCTGATATCTTCCTTTTTTGAATAGATGAAGTCATCTATTTAGAGTCGCATTGAACACAATGATTTCTTGTAAGTTGTAGAAGTTGTGAAAAAATGGAAAGGTGATGGTCGTGGAGGTAAGGATGAAGTCATGTTCGCTACGTGAGTGAAGATCATCAATTACGTATGACCTCATTCGCCTAACTTCCCTTAATAGTTCCCACTACTTGTTACCTTGTCATTATAGATGTGTTTCCACAACACACGTTGTTCTAAATTTCCATACCAATACCTCAATGAAAATCCCCCTATGTGACATATTTGATGTCTTATAGAAAATGGTAAAGTAATGGACTACTACTATATTTGGTTAAGTTAGGAAAATAACACACTAAATTAGTTACATATGTGAGGAAAGATCAGAAGTTATGTATGATCAGTACTCCCCCATTCTCTTAACTATGATTAATAGTACTACTTGTTACCTTCTCATCATGGATATGTTGTCACACTGCACGTTGTTGTAAACTTCCAGATCAATATTGCAATGAGAATCCCCCCAAATGACATATTTGATGTCTCGTAGAAAATAGTGAACTCATGGACTATTACTATTTTTGATTAAGTTAAAACATAACCTGTTAAATTAGTGAGGAAAGTTTCTCCGTTCTAATGTTTATAATAATTGCATGATTGATGTATTATAATATGATTGAATGTTTGTTTAGTTAAGTCTAGAATTTATTGAACTCACATCCATATCTATAGCTAATTTAGGGTTTATCATCGAGCGATAACCCCAAATACAAGTAGCATGATAAGATTACGGATAGTAGTGATACTTTCTTGTAATCAGATGTATAAATTGACCTTTGTTCGAATTGTTTGCGCAATGTATTTCAATTGCATTGATTAGCCTATTTCACCATTCTTAATGCATCTTTAAGAATTGAACTTGATTAGCGCAAGGCGTCGGATTATTCTATAGGTAGTATTCATATTTGCATCGTTTTACATGTAAGTGTGATGATTTTAGGAAATTAACGGAGTAACTTGTTCTCTTGATACTCTAGGGATTTTGATGATAGCGAGATTAAATATGAATTCTAATTATTTATTCAAATACTTATTTGAAATCGAAGATGAAATCTTTGAACAATATCGTTACATCTTTGATTTGCGTGATTACTCTTTCTTGTTTTCTTTTATTTTAGTTTTAGTTTCATAAAATTAGAAAATCCCCCCTTATTCTATTTAGGAAACAGAAACTACATAACATCCCTAGGCCTCTCTGTGGGAACGATCCTTTCTTTGCCTTGCTATATAATATATTTTGAGTAGTGAGAAAATAATATTATTTTTGACGCATAAGACAGCGATCAACTATTATCGATTTATATTTCACAAGTTGTGTATTTAGTATACATATGAGTTTCAGTTTTAGCTATTTACAATGGCACGTAATAGCTAAGACTTGGTCGACCTTTCTCTGGCAAAAGGTTTTCTTGTTTGTTATTCTTTTGTCTTGCATGGAATAACAACTCACATGAGGGGGAATTCTATATTGAACTAGTGCTTAAACGTCATATCTTTGTGGGGAGAGTGGTTATGGAAACCGAGGGAGAATTATTTTAATAATCTTTCCTGATATGAAAAATTGATCGATTCGGATCCTAGTTTATCATAACGAAGAATAAGGTCATGATTTATTTATGTTTGTTAATCGTCTTCTTATTAAGAAAAGATTATTCGAAATGTTTTTTCTTGCTTTTGATTAATGAAAAGTACGGTACAAATATTATGTTTAAATTGGTTTCGGCTAAAAAAAGCTAAGTAAGTTTGACTTTTGTTTTTGCCTAACGAAAAGGAGGTTCAATTTCTCTAGTCCAATTGATTCCCGATTAAAAAAACTAAGTTGATTCTAATCGTAATTTAGGCTTATCAAAACGAGGTACGATTATGCAAGTCTAATAGATTCCTTGATAAGAAAACTAGTTATCTAACCTAGTTTTGTCTTGTCTAAATTAGGTACCATTATTTATGAATAATTGGATCCTGATAAGTAACTAAGTTAACTATGATTTTAGTATGACTTATCAAATCAAAATAAAAATTGCTTCGGGCAATTGTTTCCTTAATAAGGTGCTAAAAAAAATTACTTAGGTAGTTTCGGTTTTAGAACTACTTATCTAAAATGGTATGTTAGACCTTCGTGCTTAACACTTATAGGTTGTATATTCTTATGAACTTGTAAAATCTTTTCGGTTTGCTCTTGTATTTTTCATGTCTTTGTCATTTTTGTGACAAAAAGTGGGGGAAATATATGGAATATACGGGTGATTTACAATCACTGAGAAAGGATATGTGTGTGAAAAAGTATATATCTAACGAAAGAGTAACACAATGAATAAGGGGGAGAGATATATCATCTTGTTGTATAGTGTTTCATACTAGAAAAGAGGAAATAGGTTCGTATTGAATATTTACCTAGCTTTCCTTTAGGGGGAGTAAAGATTTTGTTATTTAAATGCATTAACAATAGTATTTATTTTTGAATATGTGCAGGTTATTGTGTTGTTAAAACTTGGAAACAAGCGTTTGAAGAATGAGTTAAGAGAAAGTTATGTAATGTAATATCTTTATCTTTTAATTCGTGTATTCTCCATATGTAATAGAGTTTTGTCACTAAAATTGACAAAAGGGGATATTGGTAGAGCACTGCTCGGTTGAACCCGCCAAACGTTGGTATGTCAAAGTTGGTTATCATATTTTAGTTACAAAACTCAAAAGTTGCTTGATTAGATTACTAGAGTCAACTTCGTTAGGTTAGACTAGGAAATTTAGAAATGTTGATACATACAAGTATTACTCTGAAGACCTGAAGAACCCAAAGACGTGTCGACATCAACGAAGACATCATCCTTCCACCTGAGGTTAGTAATACATGACTTGACTTGTTTCCATTTCTATATCGTAAACTTTCAAGTTGATTCTGATTGAAAACGTAACATGCAAAGTTATATACATGAAACTCTAGTATTAGAGACTTGATCATCTTATTATGATCAAAGTGTCAAGGAAGAATATATCAATTATGAATGCTTTATATTGGTATATTGTATTACGAAGTATAACGCTTATCTTTTGAACTTCGTGACTGTGATATCAACATAATATTTGTAACTTATTACTAAATTGTGTAGCGAACATAAGTTTGATTTCATGTATATGTTTAATTACATGAGTTCGTAGTTGAAAGAAATCAAATTAGGACTGAAGGTCCGGTTTTCATTGAAGATCTAAGGTTGGACCGATCCTAACCTATATAGGGAATCAAGGTAGAACTGACCCTAACTAATGTTGGGAGTCAAGGTAGAACTGTTTGTTACCTAAATTGGAAGTCAAGATAGAACGGTTCCTTAACTATATTGGGAGTCAAGGTAGAACCGGTCCTAACCTATGTTGGGAGTCAGGTTGAACCGGTCCCAATATGCAAAACCTATTTCCTCAAGTCACGTACACTATAGGGTTTGTGTTTGAAAATTTGGTTTACAAAATAGAAAAGTTCAAGATGTAGACATAATGAGTAATTTCAACATGTACCAAATCTTACATTTTATTGTTCAAAAATATTCCTTGATACTCAAGGTAAGATCCCAAAACCAAAATGTTTGATAATCTTTTGAGATTTTCGAATGTATATGTTTTTGTTTTACCAGCAAACAAAACATATATCTGGAAAGATATATTATTTAAGTGCTAGCTAATATTGAGTTGTACAAGAGGGATTTCGGTTGTACAGTTGGATATTTGTTGGAATTAGACAAAACCGAATTTAGGTGCTTATTGCATATCTTGAGATTATTTTTGGTTATGGGAATTCCTTGGTATCCAAACTACGTTTGTCTATAAATAGTGAAGTTTGTTCTTCTTACAAAGTTATCCTGAGGAATGCACTTCATTTCGTAATCAGTGATGTAGCCGACTAATAGTATTACTTGTAATACTATCTTGGAGAGGAGAGTAACCTAATTAGGCAAAATTTCTTGCGTCCTCTAGTTGAAAGACTTCTCTGGGATCAAGAAGCGTCTACTAGTACCGTTTATGGGAAACTAGAATATGGCTTTTTATTTTATTTTTTGATTATTGATTTGTTTTACTAACAGTTGTTAACTCTTGATTTCACCTAGTTTGATTATTCTTGAAGACTTGTCTTCTGACATAAGGTCACTCAAATTGGATCAAGAGATTAGCGATAGTTTAGACCTGATGTTAGATCTGGCATTGACTTGTGATCATCCATTGTTAACAGACTCTATTCTTTACGTGATCGATCATAAGTTGGATTCAAGTTTGTTATTATGCAGATACAGAAGACTATTGAAGATTTGAAGACAAGAAAACTTTCTTATTGGTTTCGTATCTTTGTCATTTGCTTCATGCACAAACTTGATCGGCTGTGACCCGACTAGATATGGTTTATCTTTTGATAGAATTGTTATTTTTATTCGTATTCAGATCGATAAGCTATCATTTGGTGGTACTCTTCAGTATCCACATCTGGTAGTTTTGTTTGACTTCATCTGGTTAACTTGTTAATACAAATCTTGGAAGACCTAACCCGAAAAAGGAGTTTAACTGATTTTAGACAGAAAAGCCTTTATCAAGCTCAACTATAATATCTCTATAAGAAGAGTGATTACCAAACGGATTAGGTCTTCACTGTTTGGAGGACAATCTAAAGGTTGAGTGCTTAAAGTAATCAAATGGACTGAAGCAACTTAAGATAGTGGACTCTATCTTAAGATTCACGTTCATTGGAAAGATTGGTTATAGGCGCAGGGATACTGAGGAAACTAGGTGACTAGGGGTAGTTTACTTGGTCTCAACCACACGAAGTTGGTAGTAGTCTTTGTGTGGAGGCTTAATTCTGAGAGCATTCAAAACCGACTAGGTCTCAGGGATTTTTCTGCATTTTTGGTTTCCTCATTAACAAAATCTTGTTGTGTCTTTACTTTTACTTTCTGCAATTATAGTCATTGTTTTAGTTATAATTAAAAGTAAATACATTGTACGTTAACCCCAAACACTTGGGTTGATCCCTATAGTTTAAGGTTCATTTTCGGACTTATACTATGTACCAAGTATATACCTTGTGGTTGTTATCTTCTTGACAGTTCATGTCTATATTAGATCACGCAAGGTATCATACTTATAGGTTAATATCAAAAATATTGTGGTGTACTTGGTACCTTTGTCATTTCAGAAGTAGTTTTCAAGCGTGAAAATGTCTTTATCTCTATTACCTATTCCAAGATGGTGAAATATTGAACTGGGATTCAGCTCTCCGTAATTGAAATTATGGACAAACACTCTTCACAAGTTGAAAGTTGAAAGTTGTCTTCTTTATGAAAAATTCATATTATATTGTTATCACATGAATCATAATATTTTATAGATTTAAATATAAAAATAACACATGAAGCACATATAAGAAACATGAGATTTGGAGACTTATATTGTTTAAGATGTTTCTTATACAACCCATACAAGATGCTTATTGTTAGTAATAATGAACGGTGTTGTTTGATTTGGTTATATATTCAGATTGATTGATTTATTGTTATATAATTGTATGTGATGTTAGAGCATAGCTCGGTTGAACCCACCAAGCGTTGGTATGTCAAGTTTGGTTGTCATATTTTAGTGAATCAAAACTCATTTAAAGAGTCGCTTGATTATGTACTAGAGTCAACTTCGTATAGGTTAGCTTGAAAGTATTAGGATATGAGACATTACAAGTACTGCGAAGACTTGAAGAAGTGAAGAAGCAAGGAGCTACAACGACAATATCATCCTTCCACTTGAGGTTAGTGATATTTGACTTGAACTGTTTCATTCCCTAACGTATCTTTCAAGTCGTGCATATTGAAAACAAAACTGTGAAGCATGACTGAACTTTAAATAGACATAGTATTAAGGAATACAATACGAGGTTTATTGATTAACCATTAAACTTTGTAGATAAGACATCGACATAATCGTTTAAATGTTATTGTGATTATGTGTGGGTATAAGGTGAGGATTTCATCCTAGGAAACAATGTTTTACATGTGTTTTAAGGAAGTAAATTCATGAACTTGTTTTGTGAATCGAAAAGGAAATCGCCAGGCATTATTGGTATTGTTATTCATGCATATATTTTGAACAACCAATATGTGTGATTAGTATAACCACTCATGACTTGTTTTTGTTCTTGGTAAAACTATTCACAAAGACTGACTTTTGTATTGGTGTGACTTTTATTAGTGAAACTGATCTTAAGTAATCACCTGAGATGGTATGATCGAGTTTGTGATTTGTGTATGACCTAATCCGGGTAAAAGGGAACCGATCCTAGTAAGAGGTGCAACACATCACAAAAGGGAATTGATCCTTGTATGAGGTGCAACAAGTTTATAGTAGAAAGGGGAACCGATCCTATGTACATGTGCAACACGTTTTTAGGCAAAGGAGAAACGATCCTATGGACATGTGCAACACATTCAAGTTAGATACCATATATATATATGTGGGGAACCGATCCTAGTACCTAGTCAACCGAATTTTGGAAAGATAGTGTGACTATGCACAGTACTCACATGGAGGTAGAACCGTTAAACCCACGATTTGTGATTGAGTGTTCTTGATCAATCACATAGTTCTTGAAAGTCAGATGAACCAATTCTAAACTTGTTTGGAAGTGTGGCAAATCGGTTTCAAGGTTGTAAGTATGAAAGAGGACTTACAAAGTAAGGATGTCGACATACTTTGAACACGTGCAATAATGCTTATCTTTAATTGTTCAAAGTTATTACTTAATAGCTAAAGGAAGAGAATCCCAGGATCGAAACATAAATAAGTTAAGAATCTTTTATTTCAGGTTTTTAATTTTATTTTAGGAAAATGATAATTAGTAATGTGCATTTACTAGTTAGAGATTTTCCAAAGAAATTTTCGGTCAATATTTTGGACGGAGTATTTCCAGGAATTATGGAAACCGAATCTGAGCTTTAATGAATATCTTGAGAATATTTTCGGTTTTGAAAATTCCTTGGTGTCCAAACTTCCTTGTCTATAAATACTTGAAGTTTGCATTTCGAGCAAACTAATCCTTCGTGACAGCAAACTTCCTCGGTTGTGTTGTTACTGGTGAAGTCAATAAACCTGAGGTTGATGATGCGTTCGAGGAGGTGATGGATAAAATTGATGTTCCGCTTCGCGAGGCTGATCGCGCTATACGGGGAATGTCGATTCTGCATCTGCGCATTGCTCGAGAATTTACTCAAAACCTTTTGGCTTCAATCAATAGAGAAGAAAAATAGAGACATGATGAAGCGTCGCAACCACCGGTAAGCACGAGAGCTGAGAGATTTGCAACACGGCTAAAGAGGCGACGGGTTGAACATCAACGTCCTCCGAGTGAAGATAAGCGTGATTTTGTGACTCGCGACGGTGTGATAATCCTCGATTCTAATACTGATGAACCCGCGCGTCCAAAGGTTGTCAGCACAATCTCCCATGTTGCGTTGGTTTTTGAAGAAAATATGGAAGCTGTTCCTCCCGGGGATGTTGAGGCGGAGAGCGTTGCTGACTTCGCAGAAATATCCGAGAGAGAAGCTGAGGAAGATCCGAAGGAAGAAAAAGTTGCGGCCTATGATAACAGTGTTGAAGCAGACTCCGGCGATGATGAAGGCACATCTCCTTAATTACTAGATCTCCTTGTTTCCCCCTTTTTTTTGGACGAGTATCTTCTTGTAATTTGTGAACACTCCCTCCTTGTACTCAGTGGCTGCTGAGTTCAGGGTCTTCCTATTTTACTTTCTTGTTCGAATAAGGGTTTCATATTGTTTTGATGTAAATCTTCCAAATGGGTACATCAGAGTATTCTCAGGTTCATGTGATTGCACGTTATTCTTGTGATGAAAAATAATGCTATAATGAAACACCACAAACCTTCCTGTGCTCCTGACATGAGGTCTGCCTGATTCCGTCGGAGTAGACTGCTCAAAGCGCTTTTCCTCTTTTCCTCTGCACATATTCTATCTCTCCAACGTTTTCTAGAGGATACGCAATGTTTCCTTTAGGGTTTTCTTTTTGGTTTAATCTGGTGGGTAATGATGGTTTAGGCTGACTCAGAATTCTGTGTCATGTTTTAAGAGGTAAAGAAATTCCTAAAAGGAAATAGTACTTTGATTAATTGGAAATTGAAACCATAATAATTACGAATGCAGATAGTGCATTCATTTTGGAGGAATTACAAACATTGCATTAAAGGGAAATTGTTGGAGGAACTACTATGGAGAACACTGGAGGAAAAAGGGTAGCACAATGCTTTTAGGTATTGTAGGGCTTGAACCATCGTGAGTGAATCGTCACGCCCTCAAGATTGTCGGCGTTGATGATCTTTCACTAACCGCCTAGGATGATGTCTGCCACAAAATACGGTTCATCTTCCTTTGTTGTTGGCAAATCAGATTGGTTAGTCATCTTCACCATCACGTTTCCAACTTGAAATGTGGTCATCTTCATCACCAAATATCCAATTTGAAACGGATTCGGGCTTGGCACGATATCCCGATTTGTGTTCTCTCTAAACGCTTCCAAGTTTTTTGCAAAACTCTTGAAAGGACCGGCGCCCCACTCACATCTCTTAGTGGCGGTTAGGTTGTTGATTGAAACGAGTCCCCGAGCCTCAGCAGGAAGAGGTTTTACTGTTTGTAAAAAAGGTTGATCAATGAGACTTACTTGGGCTCGGAACCTTTGAAGGTATGAGTTCGCGCTTTCTCCAAGAAGTTGCGTCACGTTTGTAAGGTGTTGATACGGCAACAAATAATCTTCAGGATTTGACGGTTCATTGGAGATTCTTTCAGGTATTGAAATCGGCAAAGGACACATTCCCAGTGCTGCTTTGTTGTCGTGAACCCACAGGCGTCCCAGGACCATGTCGTAATTCGGATACTCTTTGACTATGTGAAATTTAACATGTGTTAGAGCATCACCGATTTTAACTTCAAGGTCAATGTATCCATAGGAGTATCTGAATTCTCCTTCTGAGCTCCTGATCACGGTCGGGTTGCGAATAACTTCCTGTTTTGAAATCTTTGCGGCTTTCAGAGTACTGACGATGATGATGTTAAATCCGGAGGTTGCATCAATCAATATGATGTCGAACTCGACATCCTTCAAATGAGTGACGGTCAAGAGTCCCCAGTTCCCCTTGCTAGTTGCATCTTCCAGGAATGACTGAGGTTTCGTTGTTTCCTTTTCTGGATACAAGCGCCTGCCTGAAACAATGCGGTTGAGGGATGCAAATATATCTTGATGCCGTGATTTGGAGAAATACAGGATTTCATATAGATGCTCCATTGTATACTGTACAGTCTTGCGAACAGAGTCCCCAGAGATCATGCAGCTCCTAATAGGAAGAAGATCCCTATGAACGCCTTCGTTTCCTAACTGGAGTTCCCCTGCCTCTACCTTTTCTCTAAAAATGTGCTTCAATTTGTTGCAATCCTTAGTCGGGTGATGGACGAACCTATGGTAACGACAATATTTGGATTTTCCATCTCTTCCTTGGTCGGCGGATATCTGATAGGAGGTAGCTTGATCGCGTTATCCTGAATCCATGCTTCCAAGAGTTCTATGACTTCATTCATGGGAAATGGGAAGTCCGGGACGGTATCTCCAGCTTCTTGCACATGAGTTTTTCCCTCTCCCTTTCGAGATGAAACTGCCTGCGCTGGAGCTGCACGCTTGGGCTGCTGTTCTGTTGCTGAAGCTTTCATGCGCACAGAAGGACCAGTATTACATTGCTTGTTGATGATACGCCTTCTTCCTCGACTCTCACGCGCATTTTCCTTTCGAACAACTCGGGTTCTTTCCAACAATGCTGGGGCTGTTGTGGCCGAACATTTAGCGGCTTCATGGAGCTCAGAAAATTTTTGGAAGCGCAGATTGTCTAACAACGCACGGTATATGGGAACCATTCCTTTGATGCACAATTCTACCAACTGGTGTTCTGTGACCTTTGGATCATGATAATCCAGCGCTTGAATCTTGAATCTCTTAACAAAGTCGATTGGATGCTCGTTGTTTCGTTGAAAGATTCTCCCCAAGTCTGAGAAGGTGATCTGCTCAGACACGAAGAAATACTTCCTATAGAAGGCACTGACCATCTCACTCCAACTGGATATGCTGTTAGGTACGATGTTATTGTACCAGGTGTATGCTCTTCCAGTAAGTGACTTTGAGAACTCTTTCAGGCGGAAAACATGATTATATTCGTGTTCCCTTAAAGATTCCAAAAATCGAGAGATATGTTCACGAGCGTTACCAGTACCATCATAAAGGGAGAACTGAGGATAGGTGTGGCCTCTTGGAAGTGGAATCCGTTGCACATCTTGAGGGTATGGAGGTTGATGCTGGTGCATGTCCATCGAATTTCCTTTACCCCGGTTTTGAAGGAGTTGCTCCAGGTCCTCACGCGTAATGAAGTTGGATGACTGATCCCTTTCCCTTGGGCGGTCAGGAGCAACATGAGTTTCTTCTTCCATGTAGGCCCGCGCCGTAGAAGTGACTACCCCAGGTGTATTGACTGCGCTTTTTGTTGGCTTCGGGGGATGTCGTGACTCCTGTGGTAATCGCTCAATCAATGTCTTGAGAAAAATGAGTACCTCTTTATGAGTTGTAGCCATGTTCGTCTGGACTTTAGAAATAACTTCCTGCCTTTCCATCAAATCCATAATGGTAACAAGGGGTTGTCCTGCTCTTGTTCCTCTAGCCCCTCGACCTGATGGGGGAGTGGCAGTTGCTCTAGTGACGACCGAAGGTGTTACACTTGAAGAAATATCTGGGTTTGTGGCTTCTCTGGCTGTGGTGATAGCATACCCACTGGAATATCCCCTGCTCCGCTGGTGTTGGGGGTAGAGTAGACGGCTCCACGAGATGTCTTGATCATATTCTGCACGACAGCTCCACTGACAGGGACATTGACACCGTGAGTGTTGTCAGCGCTAGTTCCATCGGAATTGATCGCTGATCCTGACCTAAGTTCTACCATCTTGAAAATTGAACAAATTGAAATGAAATCTAAAATTGATCTTCCAACCAATAGATTAATCTCCCACCGTGGTCGCCAATTGTTTGTGGGTGAAAACTGATTCTACTGGTTTTGGTAAATTTGGGTGTGTGTGAATGAGAAACGAACCTAAACCCTAAACAAATCACTGCACGGGAGTAATTTTGATTTGAGAGATCAATCTGTACAATTCTGGCCTAAACCAAGAAATGGCCATTCCAGGATTGCTCCGGTCAAAAAGTGAAGGACATGGGGTTGATCTTAGGGAGGGAAGCGAAGAAGGTGTTGAGATTGTGAAGGTGTTGGATGTTTATGACTTGTATCATAAGCCTGCACAATGTAATCTATCATTTCTGGGTGTTTTTTGGATACTGTGACAACACTTGGTTTTTCTGTGTTTGTTCGTGTTGTTTGGAAATAGGCGAAGGACCTATTTATACAAGTCATTGAGCGCAAACCCTCATCTCGTAGGAAGTGGAGGAAGTTGAGTAATGGAGTAGTGGGTTCGTGTAGGTGATTGCACGATCACGTCTTAGCCCACTTCCCTCACCATCTTAACCGTCCATGCCTCATGACACGTTCTTATATATGGGCGCGTTGCACGCCGCACGCTGTAAACCGACAGAACAATACCCCAGTAAGTATCCCCCATTTTGTGACATGTTTGATGTCTCGAGTAAGTGGGTCGAGTTGTGGGACCCACAGGAAATAGCACGTGATGCTATTAGGTTAAATAACTAAGTTATTTAAGAAATTGATATTCATAAAATATCATGTATATTCTATGCATGTAATGCATCGAATATGATCAATATGTATGAAGCACCGCTGTTTTAAAGCTTAATAGAGTAAGTCGCGGATTAAGCGTCTTAAAATAGCAGCATGTTCAAACATATTCAAGGGATCGTTTGAAGGACGCATGGGCGGGCCATCCTTGGACGATCACTCCCTATGGTAGAGTGACGGACGGGGATCACCAAGGTGCCTTATTGGTTGTTTAACTCTTAGCCTAGGCTGTCCGACCAAGCTGGCAAAGTTGGACGGACGAGATGATCTGCGGCACATGTTTGTCACTGTTGATGGATTTTAGGGTTTTAAAGAGGTGCACAAGCATCACTCTTTAGATTGACCGAAATCAAGCATGGAAAAAGTTTTTGGTGGGACCGACCGGGCATGCGTGTAGACGGCTTTCCGGTGTACAAGTCCATGCCACTCTGTCTCGCGGTGGTGCGATCTAGGCCACTCAATTTTTCTGGCAAAGGTGAGTGGTCGTGATCGATTTGCGACAGAAATCCCTTGCCGCAAAGGATTTTAGGGGGCCACGACATGCCATCTTTGGGTGCGCGTTTCTAGGCGCCTGGCCATTGACCACCTTGTCCGACCGGTTACATGCGCAGGTGGGCCCACGGTGATCATGTTGATGCTCTCCGGACCTCCTTAGTCTATATCTATACCCTCCATCCGAGCTGGCGAAGATGGTGGTCATGATCAAACTGCGACATATATGTAATGCCACAAACCCTAATTAGGGTTTTGGATCAGTCACGCGTGCGCAACTTTGGCCAAACGGTTTGGCAGGCTATGCTCCTCCTTTGGGGAGACCGACCGTGCGGGTCCCATGTTGGGCCGACGGTGAACTTATGTGTTCCTGCCCGATGGTCCTAGGCGTGATCTAAGACATACAAACATGTTGGCGAAGTTGGATGGTTGTGATCGATTTAAGACGCTAGTGGGATTTCTGCGACCCTTTAAGCATCACGTCAGCCATACTTCGAGCAAGCGTTCATTGCTCTAGGGCTAGGTCGTGAGAAAACCAATCAGGTGGGTGAGGAGTGGGCTCGCTAATGTGTGCATTAGCGCTTCACTGATCAATCGTGGGATAATATAATCCGTCCAACCAGGCTGGTGAAGTTGGACGATCATGATGATTTTAAGACTGCTTTTAGCGGTCTTGGTCGTTTGATCCTTCCCAAAAGCAACACGGCCATCCCTCTTTGGGTCCGGCCCTTGACAGGCGTTAGGGGTATAACGTGGTGTTCGACCGGCTAGGGCATAGGCGGGCCCGCCGGTGAACATCACGGTGATTGCATGCTCCTGTTAGGGTTCGCCTAGCTAGTTAAATTATGCGGCCAACTTGCGTGGCCGTGATCGTTTCCGAGACTGACATGGACAGTCCTGATTTCCCTTAGGGAATTAAACATGCTCGATCGGGCTAATATAAGCGCACTGACACAGGGTCCTCTTGGTTAGAGAATGGTATGGCATGCAGGTATCTCGTGCATACCTCACTATTGACACTTGGAGATTCGTGTTACTCTGCTGAGAGTAAACACTCAGTCGTCATGCCGCACCAGTAACGAGAGTCCTGCTGAGAACAGCACAGGAAATACAAGGCAACTCATGCATTAATTAATAATGCTATAAATACACAGAATATTTGGGATTGTTTCTACATGCACCATTTTGAGTGAATTTTGTATATCTATTGAATTGCTTCAAATAAATAAAACGAGAGGATTTCTACGCCCATTGTTTGTCAAATGGCCTTACCCTTTGCAGGATGTCGACACACTAAATCTGGTTTTATAATTTTAACCATGAACTAAAATCCACCATCAACAGTCTTGTGATAATCCATTGTTAACAGACTTTGTTCTTTGGTGTGCACAATACTTGTTTCGGTATAGAGGATCCAACTATAATTGGTTTATCCTTGTGTTAGATTAGATTGATTAGTTGTGTAGATCAGCATCAATACAATTCTGTGTGATTAAAAGTATTGATTGCAAAATCTTAAAAATTACTTCGATAATTGAGAATAAGATAGATCTAAGAACCTGACGAAGGAGTTTATTGAGATTAACATAAGAGCCTTTGTAGAACTCATATCACTTGGTTGAAGAGAGTTGCTACCAAACAGATTTGTTGTTCCTTTACTGTTTGGAACACGAACCAAAGAAATTTTTCCAAGTACGTGACTTATTCATAAGTTGGAGGCGTGGGAATACAGACGCAACTAGGTGAACTATAGGTTTAGTTGTTTGGTATCAACTATACGAAGTTGGTTTATTTTGTATAGAGGCTTAATCCTGAGAGTATTCAATTCTGGACAAGGTCCCGGGATTTTTCTGTATTTTCGGTTTCCTCGTTAACAAAATCTTGCTGTGTCATTTACTTTTATTTTCCGCAATTATAATTGTTTGTTATTTAAAGTAAATTACACAAACGTTAATTCCTATTTACTTGATAAGTAATCCTATTATGTTTGGTTAAGTCTGAACCTTTTTATCAAGTAAACATACTTCCTTGTTGTATTGTCTCGATCTCGTATCCATAGACGATCACATGAAGTGTGAACCGATTAGTTGTATTGTCTCGACTCAGTCCATAGACAATCACTTTCGGAGAAAGGACTTATAGATAGGAAAAGTTTTAGCTTGAGGCATATTTGGGTACCCTCGCCTTTTCACGTAACAATAATGCTTCTGAAATTTTGATATTATGGTATGAGCTAGAAACTACACGACTAGTTTTGGTTTTGGTTTCGATAACTCTACTAAGTATATTATGTTGAATTTCTTTGTTTGTTTTGTTAACTTGGCCCGAGTCTGCTTCTTGACTCAATATGATTCTACCACCTCTTTTGAGGGGTTAAGTGACTTTTACCACATGCTAGTTGTAACCATCTCTACAAAACATAACTATTTTGCCTTTAGTTTATGATGTAAACCTTAAATATACACTTGATTAGGATTAACACTAACATGATTTTATTTAAACAAAATGAGATTTGTTGTTAAATCATAAGACCTAACAGTTGTTGAATCATAAGACATAACATTCATCACTATAGTTAATATTTTTATTGTTTATATTATTGTAGATCCTTGGAGTCTTTGCATGGGGGATTATATTGTTGATATTCGATTCACATAATGTATCATATTGTCATGAGCTACCTGACTATCAACATATGACAGGCGATGATACTTTTCAGGTAAAAAATTAGGTCTTGAATATTTTAACTTCGATGTTATATATGCTACACTTTAATTTGTTCATACTGCTGCGAGGGTTTATATCTTCGAGTATGATTACCTTTATGGTGTTGCACATTGTTTTTCGCTATTTGGAGTGCATACTTGGAGCTACCATTATGGCTGTAAGATTTCCAGTTTTTAGTAATTTTCAAGTGTACTCAAAAATTTATGTTTATGCGTATTTCATTATAAATAAACTGGTGTTTGGATTATTTCCAACAATTATCTACAATTTTATGTTTATATTCTTCTTCAAGTTTAATTATTTTGGTTAGAAATAATTGAAAGTTGGGGTTTCAAAATTTTGGGGAGTCGTTTTGGGGGTTTCAAAATTGGGTTGGTTTGATGAATTGGAAAAAATTATTTTTATTCTAACACATCATAAATTAGAAATTTAGAGTTTTTATTTTAGTTTTGCATAACGGCTTATTCTGGATGGTTTGTTGGAGTAGCTGAGGTATAGTAGAAAAAAGCATGATTATTTCTTTTGTGTCCAATCTTGTTAACTTACTAAATATATTAAATAAGTATGTTAGCATGTGTGTATTGTAAAAGGGAAAAAAACGATGTTACATTAATAATAATATAGGAGCTAGTAGGTTAGCATGTGTATATAAAAAAGTGAAAACATCAATTCTACTTTTTGTAATTGATTTAATAATATTATATGGGTGAATGTGGTAGATATTGCAAATTTTTGATTCCTTTGATTCTGGTTTTAACATTGCTAAGTTCATAGAGAACCAGCGCTTAGCCGAAAAACAAATATCAGTTAACCGAGCGATTGTGAATAAGGAGTTTCCCAAGAGATTCTATCATTGATGCACAAAAACAAGGAAATGCAATTTGGGAAAACATATTTCATAAATTTTAAGAAGAAACACTAAATCTCAATTATTTTGATGGATCACTGTTTTTTAGTTGCTTTGCTGAAACCAATACACAAGTATCCTTGTATGTTGCGGTGGTTATACAAGCCAATCGTTCAAGAAAAAAATTGTGAAACTGAAGCTGATATGGTAAAACCAATTATACAACATCGCCAATTTTTTAAAATTTTAATTTTTAATTTACTTGTGATCTTAAATAAATCTTTTTTTGTAAATTATAGGAGCGAAAGTGTTTATCGGACTAGCACCACAATAACAAAAAAAAATTCCAATACTAAAGTTGTTACAATATCTTAAAAGTGTTTCCAAAATATAATCTATTTTGTTTCATTTTATTAGAGTATAGATCGGTTGAACCCATCAAGCGTTGGTATGTCAAGTTTGGTTGTCATATTTTAGTATCAAAACTCATAAAAAGTTGCTTGATTAATTATTAGAGTCAACTTCGTTTAGGTTAGACTAGAAAGTGTAGGAATGTTGAGACTTATAAGTATTACTCTGAAGACCTGAAGAATGTGAAGAAGTAACGACTACAACGAAAACATCATCCTTCCACTTGAGCTTAGTAATACTGACTTGACTTGTTTCCATTCTTAACGTATCTTTCAAGTCGCTTTATATTGAAAACATAACATGCGAATCTATATTGTAATGCTCTAGTGAGTATACTTGGTCATAGCATTATGATCAAAGTATCAAGGAATTATATTGAATTACGAAGTATAAACCCTTATCTTTTGAACTTTTCAAATACAACATCAACATAATATATATATTTAGTTACTTGATTATGTATGGAATATAGGGTTGATTCCATCCTAGGAAACTGAAAAAGCGGGGGTCTAACAACCACATCCAATATTTCGGTTAGCAATCTGTATGTACTAACTCCAATATACTTTCAAGAGAATCAACTAGACAGTCAGACTCAGACTTAAGAAAAGTATATCCAAGAGTTATATCTCTATATCTCAATTCAACCTACACTCAAACAAATAGGAATTTGCGAGCCCGATTGATAATAAAAATAACTTGGACGTTATGAAAAAACAGTATCCAAGTGTAAATCAATTTAATCAACAACCAAAGGTTGGATTCACAATTGATTGGACTTACGCACAAGCTGTGATTTCAATTATATATAAAATATAATGCAGAAAAGAAATAACACAGACACCATAAATTTTGTTAACGAGGAAACCGCAAATGCAGAAAAACACCGGGACCTAGTGTTTTGGGGTAAAAACTGATTCTGCTGGTTTTGGTAAATTTGGGTGTGTTGGTAATAAACGAATCCAAACCCCCAAACAAATGCACTCCACGTAAGTACTTTAGATTCGAGAGATCAATCTTTACAACTTGGCCTAAACCAAGAAATGGTCGTTCCAGTCTTGCTTCGGTCACAAAATGAAGGAGAAGGGTTGATCTTAGGGAGGGAAGCGAAGAAGGTGTTCATATCAGAATGGTTACCTCTGAAGGTGTGGCTATTTTATGACTTGTATCAGAATATGAAAATGGCTTGCAGAATGTAAGCTATCAGTTCTTTCATGATTTTCTGGATTCTGTGTTGTTAACCAAAACTCTGTTGTTGGTTGAAATAGGTTGAAAACCTATTTATATCAGTCATTGTTGCATGCATCCTGATCTAATAGGAACTGGGAATAGTTGAGAGATGGAGGAGTGGGATCGTGCAGGATGGTGAAAACCATTTCTCCACAATGAGGGGAAGACTGGGTGGTTTCGTCCAACTACTTATCTATCATTACTAACTTCCCGCCTTTCCTGAAACTTTCTTGTAATAGGCGTGTTGCACGCCGCACGCTGTAGACCGCCAGAACAATACCCTAATGAACATCCCCCAATTGTGACATGTTTGATGTCTCAAGTATTTTCGTGGAAAATATGCAGTAGGCTTCTGAATGGGTCTTGTTTGAAAGACCTATCTATTCTGACCAATCACGCGCAAGCTAGGTGGCGGGTGGTCATGTGTGAGTAGCTACCAGGAGCTATCTATGTACATTAAAGATGTGGTGAGCGGTCCCTATAGGAAAATGGTGGCTGATAGCCATTTTGACATCATATTGGCTGGCCCAAATTAAATCTAAACCGGTTAAATTGGCTAGCCAAGTTGGATGGCTGAGGTGATTTGCAGAAGTTTGTGCTAATTCATGAAATTTCATAATCAGAAAATTCAGATGTGAGACCCTCACTAAAACTGTTGTACAATTCTCAAACGAACTCGGATTTTGACGATCCTTCTCTCCATTCTTATAAGAAAGGAATTTTCTATCTTCCCACGAGGGAATATTTAGGTTTTGAGCTCGTTTAGGAGGTAAAAACATCCCGACAGTAAAAACTCAGGAAGAATTCAGGAGGAATTCTGTCAGTTTTCAGCCATGACCTAGCTCGCCTTTTAAGCTATATCTTTTAGCTCCCTAATCCTATTGATGTGATTTTTTAGTATGTTATGCTAGACGTCCATATGAAACTTTTAGCATATATCTCATACTAAAATTATTTACAAAATGCTCCCAGTTATTCATCCAATCTTTGGGTGATCCTTTAATCTTTGGGTGATCCTTTATGGGTAGGTCGCGGTGTGGCCGATTGTTCCTTATGAAAGAGGGGTGGATGTTGATCATGCACACAACTCGTTATGGAAAAGGGGGTAGCCGTTGGTCATGTCCGCAGATCATTATGGAAAAGGGGGTGGTCGTTGATCATGGCCACAGCTCGTTGTGGAAAAAGGGGTGGACGTTGATCATGGCCACAACTCGTTGGCTTCCTAAAATAAGGGTTAGGTCGGCCGATTCGTAGCCTTAGCATGGAACATTCATGTTCCGCATAAAGTGGTAAAAATAACAAGTAGCATAGTGGCGTAATGACGCTACAATGGCGCACTGGCGCCTTCCAGTGGCGTAGTGGCGCCTGCCAGAGGCGTATCTGCGGCCACTATATCTTGGCATATTGGTGTTAGATCCAAATAAGACTCAATTATATTGGCTTCTAGTTGCAGTACCAAACTTAATGCCTGGGTGGTATTATTTGACATGGGACGACATAGTGGTCCCAGCCAAATTAGGGTTTGGCATGTCGAAACCCTAAGTGGTGCGTGCGGCTATGTGGCGCGGTATGGTGGCATGGTGGTGCTTGTCCGGTCACGTCAGGAATCGACCAAGCTTGATAAATCGACTGGCCAAAACGTACGGACGTGATTGTTTTAAGACTGACGTGGGCCGTTTATATTAGATTCCTTAAGGAATTAGGCGCGTCGACCAACCAACTTCCAACTTTATTTAAAAGTGCGTGTAGCACTTTTAAAGTGATTTTATTGGTCGATGGGAAAGGGGGCCGGCAAGCTGCAACATGGAGCGTGGCCATTCGTCCACAGGTGGCGCCTGCTAAAGATAAGTGGCGCGACCACGCCTCCTTTTGCCGCTGCTATTACTTGCCGCAGTGCCTCTTTATTTCTTTTTTTCCTATTTTGGTAGGATCTTGCTCCTACTAGATCCATAATGGATCAATTTCCTAGTTTTCCTAGGTTTAGTTTCGACCAATAGGTTTCGAAATATCGCGCAGGACGCAAAAACCCTAATTTTGTAAATTAATAAAATTAGGTTAGAAAGACTGTATTTTGTGAGCTGACACTAAATCAATCAATTTGGTGAATTTTGTGTGTTCATACAAAATCACAAATTATGTTTCAGAGGGCATCATAACCTTGCGTGCCTCTAATTGAGTATTTCCATGCATATCTTACTCCTGACACTTCGGGAAATTCATGCTACTCAGTTGCGAGCGAACATTAATTGTCATGTCATGTCAACATCAAGAGTTCGTCTAGGTAACACATCATAGAATAAATATTCGGCAGGCTCCGGCATTAGTGAGTAATGCATCTAGGAGCTTAAATACTCATTAGGCTCTATACTAGTGAACAATTCATCTAGGAGCTTGAGTTTCAATATAATATGAAGAGAGACATATACACTCATCAGATTCTGATAATTTCTTCAAATTCCTTGCTGAATATAGACATATAAAGGTCTACTACTTCTGATGTCGGGTCAGGTGGACAGACTTTTACAGCTTTTGCCCTATACTAAAAACCACAATAAACATTAATTCCCATGCTTAGCACGTAACAATGACATTGTTGCGGGGTAAGCATTAGGTGGTGATAAACGAAATTAAAATGGGAATTTTGGAAAACTGCCCCACTTCTAACTACCGGTTTAATAAACTGCCCCCGTTTTTTTTCAACTTTTCAAAAGTGCCCTTCTGTTTGTTTTCCATCCAGATTCACTTTTTTTTGGTCACCACCAGTTTACCAAGTCAATATGATATACAATGTTACCGTAAATCCCTTCGTAACCCTAAGCTTTATAATAGATAGTGTCTTCACATCTTTCTTTCTCATTCTTCTTCTTCTTCTCTATTTATTTCATGTGAAGAGTATCGGTGATGATGATGATTGTTTGATGTTGGTGGGTGAATTGTTGGCCGAGAAATCAACAAAGAAGTGATCACTGCTGTGTTGTTTTGATGGGGATTTGAAGAAGGAATTGAAATGGATGATTTTAGAGACAGTAAGAGGAGATTGGTGAAGATCAGACATGGGTTTTGTTTGAATTCGAATCTGGATGAGATGAAGCTCTTAGATGTCGTTGCCGTTGATTTTTATAATTCGCATGATGTCGCCGTCAATCTTAGATCTGGGATGAAATTAAGAAATCAAGGGTTTGTGTAATTTTTTTAAAATAGTAAAGAAATGTTTGTTGTCGCTGCCGATTTTATCTTGAATGGGTTTTGTTCTATTAATTGAAGTTCATACAGGAATGAAACTTGGTTGTTGGTGTTGGTGCTTGAATGGGTTTGATAAGATAGAGATGGGTATAAAATGGAAGTGATGGTGGTTTTTGTATATTGGAATTTGCATAATGGATTAAGGAGGGTCAGTGTCTCATGTTAGATTGGTGGTTGGTTTTGTGGAGTATGAGTTTCTGGCAGTTGCAGAAATTGGTGCTTCAGTGGACAAGAAATTACAGTGAAGTCATTAGTAGTAATCTGAACAACGGTGGTTGTATTGCAGTATTGCAGAACAAAGTTGAGTTGTTGTTGCAGAGAATGCAACTGAGATTGTGGGTAAACAAGTCAGGGATGGCTGAGAATGAAACAAAATGTTTTGAGGTTGAAGTTTTAAATGTGAAGAGTTGATGAATTAAAAATGGGTTTGGTTCAGATATAATGAAATTGAAGTTAGGTCTGATGTTGAGAATTGTTTGTATGTGTACTTGATGTGGCTGTGTTTGTGTCTTTAGATCTGATTTGGAATTATATATAAAACTGCAGTTGTGGGTGTTGATGAATGGTTTAGTAAACTAGGTTGGTGTTGCTGCAATAGCAAGAATTGTACAAGGAAGATGAATGTGGTACTATTGATACTTCCAATGGGTTAATAAATGAATGCTTGAGTTGTGAATTATATGTATGCTAGGTTGTCCAGGTTAGAAGAAATATATGCTTGAAAATGGAAGGAATAACACCAGAAGCAGACAGAACTCTGCCTGATTAATTCTTCAGTGAGTTGACTCAGTGACTCACTGGGCGCTAAATCAGTGACTCAGACGAATCATCTGAATTCAGACCACCTCTATTTAGGGCGTTTGAGACTTTTATCAGGTGCCAGCTGAAACTTAACGGCCCTAACAATCCGTTAGCTGTTTTTTGAATAAAACAATCAAAGAAGGGACACTTTTGAAAAGTTTAAAAAAACGGGGGCACTTTTATTAGTGTATTTCAAAACAGGGGCATTTTATCAAAATTCCTAATTAAAATTGAAAAGATAAAGCAGGTATATATTAGCAGGAAAATTCTAATCGTCCTTCAGCAACGGGACCGCGCGGCATGTGGTCTTCGTAGTAGCTTGTTGCTAGCTCGGCTATGGAGCATGAGTGCTATGGGCCCAACCATCTATTTCCGTTCATGGAGCAAAAAGGAATCCTTCTTCTGGAAACTCTGTTTATATTAAAAGGGGTATCAACCCTCTTCCTTTTTTTGTTGCTGGTCTGGCTCCATGATTTCGTCTGCATCAGCCGGCTCCTATTCGTCACTATCAGCAGCTCCACCACGAGCGTGCCAATCGTCGGCAACAAGGTAAGTACATCTTGTTCTTTCTTCTTTTTTCAAGTATGAACTTTAGTCATACGTATAACTTCCACGGTTTCGAAATTTCATCAAATCCTGAGTGAACTCCATCGATCCTCTCCGAATGTGTAATAAGGTTTTGTCTCTAGGAAATGAGCATCCAGCAAAATTTGCCAAACTCCGTCCAATTGCAAGAAGCCTTGACTTTAAGTTATTTGGTGTCTGGACTGCTGAGTCGCAATTAAAATGTTCTTTAAACTCCTGAGCATTGACTGGCAAAAAATTGTATTTATTCTGACTCTTTAGCTCATAGACCTATTCTTTCCTTTCTGATTGTGATGATGATATGCTTGGAAGGCTTGTATGGGAAAAATCTTCCAGAGACGTTGAGTGAAATAGACGAGCTGAGAGGCGTTCCGTTGCCGACGTGCTGCTATCAAGTCTTCAAGGAATTCGTTCCAAGCAACATCCTTTGAATCATCTTCTGAATCTTGGATTGTTGTGTGGAATGGGATGTGATGAACAGTCCCCAATTACACTTATGTTTGGTTACTAGAGATGTACTTTTTGAGTCGGCTCAGGAATACAATGCGTTCTTGCAAGGAGTTGTAGATGCGTGCTATATCCGATGGCATGGCCTGATATGTGAAAATATCTTTGCGGCGTACTTTTGGAGTCTTTGATGCACGTGTACGACTTCATGTTGAAAAATTCTTGCGGTTTGTAAAGCTTTGACAGTGATGATACTGATATCAGAAATAACCTGGTTGAGGGACGTGAAGGCATCATGTGTTCGCAGTCCCCAGGTGTAATTATCCTGAGCCTATTTTCTCCTGAAAGATGTACTTCCACTACATTTGCTGGTAAGGTGGTTGACGAACTGACGAAGGCGGCAATCTTTTGGATTCGTCACTTGTTGATCAATGGGCGGGAGTCGCTCTTGATAGATCTGTATTGTATCCATACTTTTGGCAGCCCATGCACCCCTTCCATAGGAAATTGTAAATCTAGAAACACTGAATCTAACTTTTTCGGCGATGTGGTTGTTGATACGCAGCTTCGTGCAGGCCTTGGGTAGGCGACGCTGAGTTCTGAGTAGGTGATGTGGCAGGAATGATGCGGTTGGTGTGCGTGGCTTGCTGAGGCGCGAGTTTTCTCTTTGATTCTTCACTGACAACAATGCTTATGGATGGATGAGCCAAATACTGCTTGTTGGTCAGGCGCTTTCCAGACAGGGAGGTGATGATATCCTTACGCTACATATTTGAAGAGTGGTGACCATGTCAAGGTTTCTTGGTTGACCGTCCCTTCTGAATTGAAGAGGTCCTTGACAGTTAAGGGATTCTGTGTTGAGCCTTAATCCCCAAGTGTGGTTTACGTGATTTTATCTTGTATGGTCGGTGGGTTTACCATAATAAAGATATTACCATCTTGCCTCCATACTGGTGACTCTATTACTTCCTCCGTGGGAAAATAAAATATGCAGAAGTTCGGATTACCTTTATCCGTAGTTGTTGTCGTTATGGTGAAGCTCTGGATGGTATCAACAAACGAGCAGCAATGGTTCTTGGAAACAACTGTGATCAGAAGAGACTGCGTTTTCGTGGGAACAAAATAGGTATGCTGGAGCTTGGATGGCTACGGTCACGATCCTTGACAGGGAGGAGCGGTGACTAAGGCACAAATCTTGGTAGGGAAGAGTGGTGGCTACAGGCACGGCAGGCAGAGGCGTGGTGATGGTGATCATAGGTTTTGATAACCACGACCATGAATCTTGGATGAGAGGAGAAGCATAAGTAGTGGTAGCTACGTCCATGAGCTTTAGGTGGGCATAGGCGGTGACGCTAGCCACGACCATGAACCTTAAAAGGCTTTGTTTGTCCGTTATGACCCAAAGGATGAGTTTCTTACTTTCATATAACTTACATACGTGAGTTTTATTTCTCTTTCTATTATTTATCCTCTTTTATTTTTGGTGAAGCAGCTCCTCTCTGATTCCCTGGCGAAATCTCTCCTATTGTTGCTTGCCTGATACGACACGGTTGAGGGCTGCAAATATGTCTTGACGTTGTGCTTTGGATAAATACAGAATCTCACATAAATGCTCCATCGTGGACTGTATAGTTTTGTGGACGGAGTCCCCAGAAATCATGCAGCTCTTGACGGGAAGTGGATCTCTGTGGACTTCCTCAGTGCTTAGTTGAACCTCTCATGCATCCACCTTCTCTTTGAAAATTCGCTTCAATTTGTTGCAATCGTTGGTGGGGTGATTGACGAACCTATGGTAACAAAAATATTTAGGATTTTCCATTTCTTCTTCGGTTGGAGGACGTTTGGTAGGAGGTAGCTTGATGACGCTATCTTGAATCCACGCTTCTAGGAGTTCGATTATATCCGAAATTGGACACGGGAATATTAGAGCAGCATGTTCAGTTTCTTTTTGTTGTGCATGCGTCTTAGTCGCAGCTTTTCGGGTTTGAGTTGTCTACTGCGCTTGTGCCGCAAGTTTTGGTTGTTGATAGTCGTTCCCCAGATGCCTTCTCTTTCGACTCTCACTAGTGATTGACTGGATATTGGATCTTTTATTGGAAGGACGCCTGCTTTCTTGAACATCTTTACAAGCTTCTTCATTTTGGGACGGTTCAGATCGATTGAGTAAAGCAACAGAGGATCTCTTAGAAGCTTCTGATGCAATATGGGAATCGGTATTTTCCAAGAAGGATATGTATATAATGAAATCACCTTTTCATTGCAAGGACTCTGATGATAACGTGATGAATCCTACAAGTCTTGTTTCTGAGGAAACATCTCTTGATCTTCATGAGAAGACAAGTTAGATTGGTGGTTACCCTTCCATTCAACGTGACCATAGGCTTCATCTTCCTCACCAGTAACATGAATACGATTCTTGGAAGAAGGAATACTACCATAAGTATGATCCTAAATGAATTGTCCAGAATGAATACGTGTTGGTTTCTTTGATAGTTGATCAGTGAGGACTTTCAAAAGCGTAAATACTTCGTCCTGCGTCTTGAAAATAGTATCTTGATTCTTGACAATATCATTCAGTATTTTCATCAAATCTGTGAGTAGTTGTTAAATATTGAGACTCCATAGCCTCGACAAGGGTTTTGAATGAAAGAACGGATTTAGGAATAACATGTGAAGTATTATCAGTGCTAGGAGAAGTAAAATTGGGATTGAGGGTTTCTGAACCATTCCTAAGATCAACCATCTTGATTGAAAATGGAATAGGGAAAATGATTTTTATGCAACCGAGAGATTAATCTCCCATTGTGGTCGCCAGTTGTTTTGGGGTAAAAATTGATTCTGCTGGTTTTGGTAAATTTGGGTGTGTTGATGAGAAACGAATCCAAACCCGCAAACAAATGCACTGCACGGAAGTACTTTAGATTTGAGAGATCAAATTGTACAATCCTGGCCTAAACCAAGAAATGGTCGTTCTAGTCTTGCTTCGGTCACAAAATGAAGGAGAAGGGTTGATCTTAGGGAGGGAAGTGAAGAAGGTGTTCAGATCAGAATGGTTAACTCTGAAGGTGTGGCTATTTTATGACTTGTATCAGAATATGGAACTAGCTTGCAAAATGTAAGCTATCAGTTATTTGATGATTTTCTGGATACTGTGTTGTTAACTAAAACTTTGTTGTTGGTTGAAATAGGTTGAAAACCTATTTATATCAGTCATAGTTGCACGCACCCTGATCTCATAGGAACTGGGAATAGTTGAGTGATGGAGGAGTGGGATCGTGCAAGATGGTGAAAACCACGTCTCCACTATGAGGAGAATACTGGGTGGTTTCGTCCCACTACTTCTCTATCATCACTAACTTCCCGCCTTTCCTGACACTTTCTTGTAATAGGCGTGTTGCACGCCGCACGCTGTAGACCGCCAGACCAATACCCTGATGAACATCCCCCAGTTTGTGACATGTTTGATGTCTCGAGTATTTTCGTGGAAAAATGTAGCAGGCTGCTGAACGAGTATTGTTTGCAAGACCTATCTATTCTGACCAATCACGCTCAAGCTAGGTGGTGGGTGGTCATGTGTGAGTAGCTTCTAGGAGCTATCTATGTACATTAATGATGTGGTGATCGGTTCCTATAGGAGAATGGTGGCTGGTAGCCATTTTTACATCCTATTGGTTTCCCAAATTAAATCTAAACCGGTTAAATTGGCTATCCAAGTTGGATGGTTGAGATGATTTGCATAAGTTTGTGTTAATTCATGAAATTTCGTAATCAGAAAATTCAGATGTGAGACCCTCACTAAAACTGTTGTACAATTCTCATACGAACTCGGATTTTGACGATCCGCCTCTCCGTTCTTATCAGAAAAGAATTTCCTATCTTCCTTAGCGTGAATATTTAGGTTTTGAGCTCGTTTAGGAGGTAAAAACATCCCGACGGTAAAAACTCAGGAAGAATTCAGGAGGAATTCTGTCAGTTTTCAGCCATGACCTAGCTCGCCTTTTAAGCTGTATCTTTTAACTCGCTAATCCTATTGGTGTGATTTTTTAGTATGTTATACTAGACATCCATACGAAACTTTGAGCATGTATCTCATACTAAATTTTTTTACCAAATTCTCCCAGTTGTTCGTCCAATATTTGGGTGATCGTTTAGAATCCATATGGGTAGGCCGCGGCGTGGCCGATTGTTCCTTATGGAAGAGGGGTGGTCGTTGAACATGGACACAACTCGTTATGGGAAATGGGGTGGTCTTTGATCATGGCCACATCTCGTTGTGGAAAAAGGGGTGGCCGTTGATCATGGCTACAACTCTTTGTGGAAAAAGGGGGTGGTCGTTGATCATGGCCACAACTCGTTGGCTGCCTAAAATAAGGGTTAGGTCGGCCAATTCGTAACCTTAGGATGACGCGTTAATGGCCCGCATAAAGCGGTAAAAATAACAAGTAGCATAGTAGTGTAACGACGCTACAATGGCGCATTGGCGCCTGCCAGTGGCATTGTGGCGTAGCTGTAGCCACTATATCTTGGCATATTAGTGTTAGATCCAAATAAGACTCAACGATATTGGCTTCTAGTTTTTGTATCAAACTTAATGCCTAGGTGGTATTATTTGACATGGGACGACATAGTGGTCCCGGACAAATTAGGGTTTGGCAAGTCTAAACCCTAAGTCTCGCGTGCGGCTATGTGGCCGTGGTATGGTGGCATGATGGTGCTTGTCCGGTCACGTCACGAATCGGCCAATCTTGATAAATCGGCTGTCCAAAACATACGTCCGTTATCGTTTTAAGACTGACATCGGCCGTCTATATTAGATTCCTTAAGAAATTAGGCGCGTCGACCAACCAATTTCCAACTTTATTTAAAAATGCGTGTGGCGCGTTTAAAGCGATTTGATTGGTCGATGGAAAGGGGGCCGACAAGAAGCAACATGGTGCGTGGCCAGTCGGACACATGTGGCGCCTGCTAAAGCCAAGTGGCGCGGCCACGCCTCCTTTTGCCGCTGCTCTTACTTGCCGCAGTTCCTCTTTATTTCTTGTTTTCTGATTTTGGTAGGATCTTGCTCCTACTAGCTCCATGATGGATCAATTTCCTAGTTTTCCTAGGTTTAGTTTCGACCAATAGGTTTCGAAATATCGCGCAGGACGCAAAAACCCTAATTTTGTAAGTTAATAAAATTAGGTTAGAAAGATTGAATTTTGTGAGCTGAAACAAAATCAATCAATTTGGTAAATTTTGTGTGTTCATACAAAATCACTAATTATGTTTCAGAGGGCATCATAACCTTGCGTGCCTCTAATTGAGTATTTCCATGCATATCTTAATCCTGACACTCCGGGAAATTCATGTTACTCAGTTGCGAGCGAACATTAATTGTCATGTCATGTCAACATCAAGAGTTCGGCTGGGAAACATAGCATAGAATGAATACTCTCGGCAGGCTCCGGCATTAGCGAGTAATGCAGCTAGGAGCTTAAATACTCATTAAGCTCTATACTAGTGAACAATTCATCTAGGAGCTTGAGTTTCAATATAATATGAATAGAGACATAGGAACTCATCATATTCTGATATATTCTTCAAATTCCTTGCGGAATATAGACATATCAAGGTCTACTACTTCTGATGTCGGGTCAGGTAGACATACTTTTACAGTTTTCGCCCTATACTAAAAACCACCATCAACACCTAGTCTCGATTTTAACACCACACTGTATTAAGATGCTACAGACACTAGTCTACTCCAAGTTAACTTCAGACCGGAATGTAGTTGAGCCCTAACCAATCTCACACTAATTAAGGTACAGTCGCGTTCCTTACGCCTCTAGAACCACGCCGGATTCTGCTCACTTGATTCCCTTAGCTGATCTCACCCAAAACTAAGAGTTGCTACGACCCAAACTCGAAGACTTGATAAACCAATCTGTCTCATACAGAAAAGTTTATTGAATAAATAAATCTATCTTCCATAATTATACCTATGAGTTTTGTTCCGTCTTTTGATAAATCAAGGTGAACATGAACCAATTGATATACCGGACTTATACTCCGGAAGAACAACCTAGAAATATCAATCACCTCACAATAATCTTAATCGTATGGTAGCGAAATAAGATATTGTGGAATCACAAACGATGAGACGAAGATGTTTGTGACTACTTTTTATTTTTCCTATCGGAGAATAAATCTCGAGCATATCTTAGAGAAGATAATACTCAATACGATGGAAAACAGCAAGATCATAACTCGCAACTACATAGAATAGTTGGGTTTGGCTTCACAATAACAATGAAGTCTTCAAGTCGTTAACCTACAGGGTTTTGGAAAAACCTAAGGTTAGAGGAGAATTGACTCTAGCCGCAACTAGTATCACACAGGAGGTGTGGGGATTAGATTTCCCAGTTACTAGAGTTCTTTCTTATATAGTATTCAACTCAGGGTTTGCAATCAATGTTACCTTGGAAACAAAACATTCAATATTAACCGTTAGATGAAAACCTATTTAGACTCAATCTAACATCTTTCATTGTTAGATCGAATTTAGCTTGTTACACACAAATGAAAAGTGATTTCATTTAGACATGAGTAACCGTACCTAAACGTGTACACCTTGTTGGCTCAACAATAGTTAACCGAAGTTAGCCATATGAACACTTTCATATCAACCATATTCATCTTAACCATAACTAGTTCAAATGACTCAAATGAGACTATTTCTAAAGTTGTTAAATTATTTATATTCTCATAGAAGTATACAAGATACAATTGAAGAAAAATCGATTTTGATTCAGTCAAATCAATTCATGAACATTGTAGCCACGGTTTGCAAAAGATTGCATTCCTTATTATATAAATATATTAGTTCATGAAAAAACCGATTTTAGAACATAACCTACTCAAGTATGCATACGGGTACGCAAACCTAACTGGCCGGACTAAGTTTGGGTTCGCCAGTATGGGAAAGGGTACGCATACTACCAAACTCAGTTAAATCACGGAACTTGAAAGTCACGCCGGTAGGCATAACTGTATGCATACAATGTTCCCTGACTTTTGTTAACCAACCAGTACGCATACGGGTATGCATACTATGGTTCCCGAATTTGGATTAACTTGCAACAGTTGGCATACAAATACGCATACTGTGCTATATACAATCATAAATATTTGTTCTAAACTCTCATTTCAATTATTGAAACATTCTTAGAAGACGACAATAGCTGTCTCATACAAACTATTAGCTTCAACGCAATTTTCAAGTGATCGAATGATCAATATGAAACATTCCGAGTCTACATCAAATGATTGTCTCACACAAATCATGTAAGATGTTACAAGGCGATTTTCATATGATAATCTTTTGACTTTCGTCAAGAATATAAGATGAACTTGGTCAAAGCGAAAGATTACCAACACATATTTCGAGAAATATGTAAGCGAGTTAAACTGAGTTTGAAATATCAAATGTGTATAATCGAAGTCTATATAGCTATACGAATTTTGTCTCAAATAGGAGATAGAGTAGATAGACTTTTGAGTGATAGATGATTTCAAGTCTCCATATACCTTTTGTTTATGAAGTTTCACATGCTCCCCTTAGTAGTTCCTCGTCTTCAATCGATGAACGCCGTGAAGTCTAATGCTCAACTACACTTTCTTTCCTAATCCGAGACTTAGCTATAAGTAGACTAGAAATCAAGACTTATAGTTTTGGCAACTAAACTTGACAAAAAGCTTGAGATAACAATGCCTGCGAGTTCGGTCGAGCAGTGCTCTAACAATATCCCCCTTTGTCAATTTTAGTGACAAAACTATCAATACATATGGATTACAAAATAAATAAGCTTTGTAGCTTCTCATCCAAATGATTGATTTCCTTGGTTCTTCAACATTACTCGAAATATTCGTCACTTCCAAGTACTCCAGTGATTCTGAACGTGTCCAACTCAGCATCACAGTTTTTGAAGATCCTTAGCTATAACAATGAGAAAAGAGTAGCTCTCAACATTGTTATACAGTGTAATAGTATTATTACACAACATCAAATTCCAATTGTACCACAACTTTGAAAACAATACTATGGTGATATGCATCACTCCCACTTAGTCAATACTTCATCTCACAATGAAAACCACTCCCCCTTACATAATGATCCGTAAACCATATGTATTTGTAGTGTAAACTACACATTAATTCCACACACACACACACACACCCTTTGTCATAATGAAATTCTCATAGAGATACTTCATGACTAAAAGAGAACATATCAACTTTGTTTAAATGCAATCATATAGTCGAAATTAAATGCATTCATCAAGGAATTCATAAAGATACATGAAAACTCCTACAATATTCCACAGCCGCACTCCCCATAAATATTTGGCAATTAAGCACAAGTTCAATTAAGAACTCTCCCCCATAAAATGTCATTTCCGAAAGAATAACAAGAGCAACCTTACTTTTACAAGAAAAGAAGGATTTCTTTGGATATTAACAAATCACATGAAACATGAATTTGTATCCAGAAAACTCAATTAAATTAACCACAAGAGAACCCATGATTAATTTAATCGAAAATGCTCAATATAAGAGAACTTACAAAGCCGCACAGTATTTTCACATAAAAGTGAATCAGGGAATGACCAATACTGCGGAATATTCAAAGATTCATTCTATATTTCATCAATATTTACATAAAGACATATAATAGACTTAATCTCTGAAATTAAAAGTTCATCCTATCTTCCATCAATATTTTCATAATGACATAATAGGCTTAACTTTTGTCATATATTTAGCTGAACTTCTCATGGATTTAACACATTTAGCAGTTTAATTGAAAGACAAAATCATTCAAGGCTAAAATACCATTAATGTTATTACAACTATAAAAAAATAACAGTAAATAAGGTTCAATATAAGAAGTTCAACAGACAAACCAAGCAGCAATATTGCAAATACTAATCACTCATCTCATAATAATCCCTAGCAATTTCATAGAACTTCTCACCCAATTCAGGATAAGTTGTCTTTGCATAATCCACCTGCTCTTTCAAACACTCAACTTCTTGCTGAATACGGATGAGTTCAGAATTATACGCCGCAGGAGCTCTAGTTGGAGTTCTATACATTTTTCCAATGCTTTTCATGGTCAAGACCTTTGGTCCTCCAAGACTGGTTCCAACAGCAACAATGCCAAACTGACTACAAATCCTTGAGATGAGACAAGGAAAGCCAAGAGTCTTCCTCAAAATCTCTATGACACTTATCATCTGACGAATTATAAGGCCACAGAAGTCAATGTTTCTCCCTTAAACAACATAATAAACCAGTTCCGCAAGAGGTCTGGTCCATAATTGTCTGTCAATTGTGTTGCGCATCAAGTTAGCCGCCAGTAGTTTTCCAGCAACTTTGAGGAACAATGCAGTATCATGAACATCAATCTTACCATCATACCAGGAAACATCCTTTGCAAGACGGAAGTTCGAGAGCACATTCGGAGAAGTTCTCAAATGCTCAGGAGGTGGTAACAGGAAATTACCATCCCGGGACAAATTCAAGAGTTCAACAATAACTTATCGATTGACAAGAATAATTTTTCCTTGAACAATGGTTGTGAAGGAGCAATTGACAAAATCAAGTTTGAAAATGTGGGGGTCTAACAACCATACCCAACAATTCGTTTGGCAATCTCAGAGGACCTACTCCAATATACTTTCTATAGAATCAACTAGACAGTCAGACTCAATCTAGAGTAAAGTATATCAAAGAGTTTAATATCTCTAACTCTTAATTCAATCCGCAATCAACAATTAGAAATCTGCGAGCTCGATTGAATATAAGAGGAGTAACTTGAACGGTACCAAAGACCAATGTTCAAGTGTCAATCAATTTAAATCAACAACCCAAGGTCGGATATTCTAATTGATTGAACTTAACGTACAACATGTGATATTTCAATTGTATAACAAAATATAATGCGGAAAATAAATAACACAAACACCATAAGCTTTGTTAACGAGAAAACCGCAAATGCAGAAAAACCCTGGGATCTAGTCCAGATTGAACACCACACTGTATTAAGCCTCTACAGACTCTAGCCTACTACCAATTAACTTCGGACTAGACTAGTTGAACCCTAATCAATCTTACACTAATTCAAGGTACAGTTGTATTCCTTACGTCTCTGATCCCAGCATGATACTACGCACTTGATTCCCTTAGTTGATCTCACCCACAACGAAGAGTTGCTACGACCCAAATTCGAAGACTTGATAAACAAATCTGTCTCACACAGAAAAGTCTATAGGATTGAATAAATCTGTCTCCCACAGAAATACCCAAGAGTTTTTGTTCCATCATTTGATAAATCAAGGTGAACAAGAGCCAATTGGTAAACCAGACTTATATTCTCGAAGAACAACCTAGTATTATCAATCACCTCACAATAATCTTAATCGACCAGCGAAACAAGATATTGTGGAATCACAAATAATGAGACGAAGATGTTTGTGATTACTTTTATCTTGCCTATCGGAGAAACTAATCTCAAGTCAATTATTTCGATTGAACTCAATACGATAGAATCGGGCAAGATCAGAACACACAACTGCAAAGAAAATAGTTGGGTCTGGCTTCGCAATCCCAATGAAGTCTTTGAAGTCTTTAACCTAGAGGGTCTCGATAGAAACCTAAGGTTAAAGGAGAATCGACTCTAGTTTATGCAACTAGTAACACACAAGAGGTGTGGGGATTAGTTTTCCCAGTTGCTAGAGTTATCCTTTATAGTTTTCAAATCAGGGTTTGAAATCCAAGTTACCTTGGTAACAAAGCATTCAATATTCATCGTTAGATGAAAAACCTGATTCAACTAAGCTAATATCTTTCAACCGTTATATCGAACTTAGCTTGTTACACACAAATGAAATGTACCCTCATTTAGGTTTATGTAACCGTACCTAAACGTGTACACCATGTTAATTCACAAATAAATAACCGAGGTTAGCCATATGTTTACTCTCATATCAACCTTATTCATCTTAACCATATCTATTTCAAATGACTCAAATGAAACTAGTTAAAGAGTTGTTCCATTGCTATATTCTCATGGAATTATACAAAAACACAATTGAAGGAAAATCGGTTTGATTCACTCGAATCAATCATGAACATTATAGCCACGATTTGCAAAGATTGCATTCCTTATTATATAAATGTTTATGTTCATGTTCATAACCGATTTTAGAACTTTAAGCTTCAAATATGTAAACGGGTACGCATACTTGAAATACCCGGACTAAGATTGGGTTTCGCCAGTATGCAAACGGGTACGCGAACTTTCAATCCCAACAGAAATTCTCGGACATGAACCTGTACGCCAGTACGTAAACGGGTACGCATACTTAGGTTCCCGGATTTCACAAACCAACCGGTACTCAAACGGGTGCGCATACTATAGTTCCCGGACATGGATTACATATGTGCAAGAGTGCACAACATGACATATCCAATAATAGTTAAGTATTTTAAACTCTTATTTCAATCATTGAAACTTTCTTAGAGGATGACAATAGCTTTTTTCACAAACTATTAGCATCAAAGCAATTTTCAAGTTATTGAAATAATCATAACGAAACATTCCAATACAGTACCAAAATATTGTATCACACAAACCATGTAAGTTGTTACTCGGAAATTTTCACATGATATAAGATGAACTTGGTCGAAGCGAAAGCTTGCCAACCCATATTTAGAGAAATATGTAAGCGAGATAAACTCAGCTCGAAATCTCAAATGTGTATATAAAAAAATATATCGTAATACGACTTATGTATCAATATAGGAGATAAAGTAGAAATAGACTTTCCAAGTGATAGATGAGTTTAAGTCTCCACATACCTTTTGTCGATGAAGTTCCAAAAGATACCCTTAGTAGTTCTTCGTCTTCAAATGATTAACGTCGTGAAGTCTAAGATCAACTACACAATCTATGTCCTAGTCCGAGACATCTATAAATAGGATAGAAATCAAGACTTATAGTTCTGATCACTAACATTGACAAACATGTTTGAGATAGCATCGCATGTGAGTTCGACCGAGCAATGCTCTAACAAGGTTCATGCAGGTTTGCATAAAATTGGGTTGTCAGTTCTATATAAATTGTTCCCATGGGACGGTGAATAATACTCCAATCATGATTCTCAAAGAAACTAGGAAGAAGATCTACCTCAAGTTCATAAGGCTTATAAATCCTTTCCATAATGGGTTTCTTTGTACTATATTCTACATAGTAATTACGAGCCTTAGTGCCAACGAACCTAATTTCCAAGCTTGGGTCAAAGAAAGTATCTTCACGATTTTGAGTACCCGAACTTTCACCACGACTATGTCTCTTGCTAGAATCCATAGTAGAATACGGACTCACAAAGAACAGATGAGAAACTTACTTGGTACTTGAACTTCCGTTAATGGTGGAGTTCCAAAATGATGAGCAAAGAGAAAAAAGTTCTTGACCCAAAGTACACAAACTTCTTCTGAATTCAAAGGTGCAAACCAATCATGAAATGGTTAAGAAACGAGAGTGAGATGATGGTACATGAAATGTTGGGTTTCTTTCGCGTATTTGAACTGAAGAAGAGGAAAAGAAGGCGAAGTGAATGAAGAGAATTCTTTTTCTCCTTTTAAGTGACAAACGGTGGAACCGGATACGTTCTTATTGGAACGAGGTTCAAACACATGAGTTTAGAGTATATGAACTGCACGTGTGTAGCAAGGGCTCATTTATTTTGTGAACTGTTGATAAAACAAGCTATAAAGAGGATTGGAGCAGAGCTTGATAATTCTTTACCAATCAATTCACAAGGAAAAAACCTTGCACACCAAGAGAGAGTTTCTTTCCAACAACTCTTACAACTTCCAATATTGAGAGAAACCCAAGGGACTGTTTTTACAAGTTTTTCAAAGAACTTAAAAAAAAACACAAGATAATTTGTATTTTTGATTTCTTCGTTAACAACTTATAACACATAGTCTCTTCAGATAATGTTCAATACTGCACAGGGAAACTCTTTTGATAAAAAGAGACATCCTGACGTTCTCACAAGAGAGGGCAATACCATTATCTTGAAAAGGTGTATCAGGGCTTGACTGATAAAGTGAGTCAACTTCAGATATGAAGCTGACTGATAGATGAGGTTCAGATACTTCTCGTATTATATCCAGTTTGCCAGAGACACAGGAAGGAGAAGGAATATCCTTACTGATAAGAAGATCAATATCAACCTCAACATGAGAATTATTCATCATAACTTGATTTAGCGTATCAAGAGATTCTTGCTCTTTTTGGAGATATAACTCAACATTAAGAGATAAGCTCTCAAGCCTTTTTTACAAGACCTAAAAACATTTCTAGGGATTTTAAACCTGAAGGAGGTTTAGATAGAAATTTTTCTACAGATTTTATTAAATCAGTCATGGAAGAGAATTCTGGAATCCCTGGATCTGATGGTGCATTTATTGAGATAGCACAATGTCCATAGAGTCAGATCGCTACAAAGACAAACTTATGAGGTCTTAAACATGTTTTACTGCTCAATTGAAAAAGCGGGGGTCTAACAACCACACCCAATATTTCGTCTCTGTATGGACTAACTCCAATATAGTTTCAAGAGAATCAACTAGACACTCAGACTCAATCTTAAGAAAAATATATCCAAGAGTTATATCTCTATTTCTCAATTCAATCTACAATCAAACAAATAGGAATTTGCGACCCCGATTGAATATAAAAATAACTTGGACGGTATCAAAAACCAATATCCAAGTGTCAATTAATTTAATCAACACCCGAAGCTTGGATTCACAATTGATTGAATTTACGCACAACCTGTGATATTTCAATTATATAGAAAATATAATGCAGAAAAGAAATAACACAGACACTAGAAATTTCGTTAACGAGGAAACCGCAAATGCAGAAAACCCCCGGGACCTAGTCAGAATTTGAACACCACACTGTATTAAGTCGCTACAGACACTAGTCTACTCTAATTTAACTTCAGATTGGAATGTGGTTGAGACCTAACCAATCTCACACTTATTAAGGTACAGTCGCGTTCCTTACGCCTCTAGAACCACGCCGGATTCTGCGCATTTGATTCCCTTAGATGACCTCACCCACAACTAAGAGTTTCTACGACCCAAAGTATAAGACTTGATAAACCAATCTATCTCACACAGAAAAGTCTATTGAATACATAAATCTGTCTCCCACAGATATACCTATGAGTTTTGTTCCGTCTTTTGATAAATCAAGGTGAACAGGAACCAATTGATATACCTGACTTATATTCCCGAAGAACAGCCTCGACATATCAATCACCTCACAATAATCTTAATCGCATGGTAGCGAAACAAGATATTGACGAAGATGTTTGTGACTAATTTTTATCTTGCCTATCGGAGAATAAATCTCGAGCAAATCTTAGAGAAGATAGTACTCAATGAGATAGAAAATAGCAAGATCGGAACACGCAACTACAGAGAAAATAGTTGGGTGGCTTCACAATCCCAATGAAGTCTTCAAGTCGTTAACCTACAGGGTTTTGGAAAAACCTATGGTAAGAGGAGAATTGACTCTAATCGCAACTAATATCACACAGAAGGTGTGGGGATCAAGTTTCCCAGTTGCTAGAGTTCTCCCTTATATAGTCTTCAAATCAGGGTTTGAAATCAATATTACCTTGGTAACAAAGCATTCAATATTCACCGATAGATGAAAACCTGATTAGACTCAAGCTAATATCTTTCAACTGTTGGATCGAACTAGCTTGTTACACACAAATGAAAAGTGACTTCATTTAGATATGAGTAACCCTACCTAAACGTGTACACCTTGTTGGCTCAACAAGAGTTAGCATATGAACACGTTCATATCAACCATATTCATCTTAACCATAACTAGTTCAAATGAATCAAATGAAACTAGTTCTAGAGTTGTTCAATTGTTTATATTCTCATAGAAGTATACAAGACACAGTTAAAGCAAAATCGATTTTGCTTCACTCGAATCAATTCATGAACATTATAGCCACGGTTTGCAAAAGATTGCATTCCTTATTATATAAATGTATTAGTCCATGAACAAACCGATTTTAGAACATAACCTACTCAAGTATGCATACTGGTACGCATACCACCAAACTCAATTAAATCCCGGAACTTGAAACTCATGCCAGTACGCATACCGGTATGTATACAAAGTTCCCGGACTTTTGTTAACCAACCAGTACGCATACGGGTATGCATACTATGGTTCCGGACTTGGAATAACTTGCAACATTTTGCATACAAGTACGCATACTATGCTATACCCAATCATGGTTATTTGTTCTAAACTCTCATTTCAATCATTGAAACATTCTTAGAAGACGGCAATAGCTGTCTCACACAAACTATTAGCTTCAAAGCAATTTCAAGTGATCGAATGATCAATATGAAACATTCCGAGTCTACATCAAATGACTGTCTCACACAAATCATGTAGGATATTACAAGGCGATTTTCACATGATCATCTTTTGTCTTTCGAATATAAGATTTGGTTAAAGCAAAAGCTTACCAACACATATTTCGAGAAATATGTAATCGAGTTAAACTCAGCTCGAAATATCAAATGTGTATCATCGAAGTCTATATAGCTATAGGACTTTTGTCTCAAATAAAAGAGAAAGTAGATAGACTTTTAAGTAATAGATGAGTTCAAGTCTCGACATACCTTTTGTTGATGAAGTTCCACAAGCTTCCCTTAGTAGTTCTTCATCTTCAATCGATGAACGCCATGAAGTCTAATGCTCAACTAGACTTTCTATCCTAATCCGAGACTTATCTATAAGTAGACTAGAAATAAAGACTTATAGTTTTGGAAACTAAACTTGACAACAAGCTTGAGATAGCAACGCTTGCGAGTTCGACCGAGCAGTGCTCTAACAGAAACTATGTATTATTACATTTGTTTAAGGAAGTAGATGTATAAACTTGTTTCATAATCGAAAGGGAAATCAATAAGTGTGTTGGTACGGTTTTCTTTGAAGATTATTTGTATGACTAATGCAAGATGACAAGATGGAACCAATATTAACTTAGGTTGAGAATTAAGGTAGAACCAGTCATAGCCTATATTGTGGGACAAGGTATAACTGATTCTAACTAGTATTGAGAGAAAAGGTATAACCGTTCATAGCCTATATTGTGCGACATGGTATAACCGATCCTAGCTTGTATTGGGAGTCATGGTATAACCCGTCATAATCTATATTGGGATTCATGGTATAAACGGTCCTAACTTTGTTTGGGAGTCATGGTAGAACCAGACCCAAGAGAAAAACCAAGTTTCCAAATTCACATATTTCTTTATGTTATGCGTGAATTAGGAATTAGGGCTTTCTAAGATGGGGAACTTCTAGATGTCGACATTATTTGAACATGTGCATAACTCTTATCATTAATTGTTCAAAAATATTCCTCGATGCTAAAGGTAATCCCAAACCGAAATATTGAAAACCATTTAATTATGATTTTCAATTTTATATGTTTTAATTACCAACATTAAAGCATATACTCTAGAAAAGGATTATTAGTTAATGTGCTAAACTAATAACAGATATTTTCTATGAGTGATTTCAGAATTATTGTTTGACATTTATTGGAAATACGAAAATCGAAATTAGGTATTTATTCCATATCTTGAGAATATTTTCGGTTTTGGAATTTCCTTGTTGTCCAAACAACCTTGGCCTATAAATACTTTTTTGCATTTCTTGCAAACTATCCTAAGAGCCAGTGATGTAGTTTTTAAGTGCTAGTAAAGTTCGTTCAACTCGGATTGTGTAGACTCAATTTTAGACTCAAATTAAAATAGAAAACTTTAAAAGAAATTGTTATCAAGATTATAAAAAGCACTGAGACTCAGGATTCCACCAATCTCCAATTTTTATGTGATTTAATCTAGTCAATAATTATGCAACTCTTTACATTTGAAGTGATTCTAATATTCGCCTAGACAAATAGATTCTCAAAACAATATCTGTAAATCGAAAGCATGGACCATCAAAAGACTTAACCTAAGCATGACCCATTAATAGAGAACACAACCACTTAATCAGAATCATAAATTCAATTTCAGTTCAGTGCAAATAATCATAAAAGAATTACAAAAATTAAATTAAATAGAATTTACCACATAATATTTGGAAAAATGGCTTTCTCCGTCGCCTCAGCAATGGGGTTTAGCTCCTCATATTAATCACTTGATCAAAATATTTGTTCTTAGCCCAAAAGTTGATTAAAAGAATGAAAAACTATAAAACTGATTGTTTGCAACGGTGTAATGGCGTTGCAACACAGAGGACTGACTGTTACAAAGAAGTTACTGTAGAAGCGTTACAAATTTGAGACACTGTTCTTATTTGCAACGTTTGTTCTTCAGCAGCAGCAGCAGAAACTCGGGTTTTCCTGCAACTTGATCAATTCAGCTCTGTAGTGCTACAAACTCCTCTGCGACTGCTCCAATAACTTCGTCTCCTTCCCTGGGACTCGAACACACCTTTTATACTCCTCAAAAACCTAAAAATAGCGATTAAATTCCTCTTTTTCTTTTCGTGCAAGCCACGACAATAATCTTCTCTGCCGACTTCTTTACGCGTTTCTAAGACTTCCAAATCATCCGAAACTCTTCTTTAGATAGAATATCACCTTAGGAAACAATATCACGCCTTTAGTCTCCCTGAATCGGTAGACTCTAAAACGATATTCTCAGAATAAACCATTGTTTCCTCACTCATATTTAATAGTTGTACGAGTTCATTTTCTTCGTCTAAGACCATTGTTTCTAAAGCAGTAGACTCTAAAACGGTATTCTCAGAATAAACTCGTTCCTCTAAACCATTATTGACTTCGTAATCAAAAGGAAATACTACATCATCTAAAGAAGTGGTATCTCTAATAAAATCCTCGTCCTTTTGAATAGGTGAATAATCATTAAAATTATCGGGATCTGAACCATAAATAACACTATCATCATAAAGTTCATTTGGAGTAACAAATTCCTGATCACTACGCCTATATATTTCGAATTCTTCATCAACACTATCCACACCATTATCATCATAATAACATGAAAATGGTTGAACCTCATGTAAACAAGTAGTGTTACCTATTTTATCCTCGTCATCTTGATTATGCAAATAACTATCCTCATTTTCAAGGGTACTATTGGAATCACTTTATTGGAAATTAAGATTATTTCGAGCAATTCATTCGTTCGTCTCAGCTATCAGCTTGAAGGATTCCTCTATAGAAAGTTATCTTTCGTCATAAACTAAGTTATTCATCTCAGCTAACTTAGGTGTCGACTCCTCTAATTTCCTGAGGGACTCTTCTAAAGGAGAAATATAAGAATTTTGCTCGTATGACCGGTGCGTGTGTGGATAGTAATTGGGCTCATCAAGGTATGAGCCATAACCTTGAAAAGTACGATGTTCCCAACCACTATTCACACTATGGTCAAAGTAGTAACGTCCATTTTGAAACTTAGTCGGATATTCGTTGTATTGGCTCTTGTAATACCAGTTCGACATTCTATTGCAGGGGTGTGAGTTGTCACACAAAATAAAACCCACTGACAGGGGATTCGTGGGTGGATAGAGTCTTACCTCCCGTACCAGACGGGCGATGAACCGTTGAAGTCGACTCAGGACACCGACTCCAATGTCAGTGTACGAACCCGAGGGGCCGAGACAGTATCGTAACTGTCGTCCTTCCCTGCAAACAGTTTATATTTAATCTTAACCCTTCCTCAGGGTTTAAAAATAATAATGTCAAAGTCCAAAAATAAAGTCCAAAAAGTGTCCAAAAATAAAAAGAAAAATTACAAAAAATAAAACCCTATTTAAAGTTTCTAAAAATAAAACAAAATAACTATACACAAAATATTCTTCTTCACTCCTTTCGGATTCCTCTTTTCTTTCCTTCTTTGGCGATGCTTTCCTTTTATAGCACTTTTTCTTTCCTTGTAGCTTCGCTCCAATCTGAAAAGAATCGAAAAATACCAAAGGCATAAAAGAGAACAAAAATTCTAAAAGAAATAAAATAAATCTAAAACCTAAAACCTAATACAAATCCGCGTCGGCGGCGCCAAAAATTGATGTAGTTTTTAAGTGGTAGTAAAGTTCGTTCAACTCGGATTGTGTAGACTCGATTTTAGACTCAAATTAAAATAGAAAACTTAAAAAGAAATTGTTATCAAGATTATAAAAAGCACTGAGACTCAGGATTCCACCAATCTCCAATTTTTATGTGATTTAATCTAGTCAATAATTATGCAACTCTTTACGTTTGAAGTGATTCTAATATTCGCCTAGACAAATAGATTCTCAAAACAATATCTGTAAATCGAAAGCATGGACCATCAAAAGACTTAACCTAAGCATGACCCATTAATAGAGAACACAACCACTTAATCAGAATCATAAATTCAATTTCAGTTCAGTGCAAATAATCATAAAAGAATTACAAAAATTAAATTAAATAGAATTTACCACATAATATTTGGAAAAATGGCTTTCTCCATCGCCTCAGCAATGGGGTTTAGCTCCTCATATTAATCACTTGCTCAAAATATTTGTTCTTAGCCCAAAAGTTGATTAAAAGAATGAAAAACTATAAAACTGATTGTTTGCAACGGTGTAATGGCGTTGCAACACAGAGGACTGACTGTTACAAAGAAGTTACTGTAGCAGCGTTACAAATTTGAGACGCTGTTCTTATTTGCAACGTTTGTTCTTCCCTGGGACTCGAACACACCTTTTATACTCCTCAAAAACCTAAAAATAACGATTAAATTCCTCTTTTTCTTTTCGTGCAAGCCACGTCAATAATCTTCTCTGCCGACTTCCTTACGCGTTTTTAAGACTTCCAAATCATCCGAAACTCTTCTTTAGATAGAATATCACCTTAGGAAACAATATCACGCCTTTAGTCTCCCTGAAATTCCTAAAATAATTCTATACAGTTTCCTTTAACAAGTCAACCTCTATTTTCTTCTTCCGGATTATTCAGCCCAATTTGATCGATTAAATCACCCATACCAGGCCTGTTTAGTTATATCACGTCCAGCCCAACAAAAATCCGAGGTTGAATCTCCCTAAAACTTCTCAAAATTTTGATTTCTTAAACTGCAGGCTCGCTGGTTTTGTTTCCCGCCAAAACCAGAATTCAAATGATGAGGATGAACTCCCCTTTCCTTTGTTGGTCTCCCTTTAGCAGTTGCCTGGAAATGGATGCCCCTTAGTAATCGGTTACCCCTTATCCATTTGAGGGTCCGAATAGCAAGTGTCCTCCCGCGCAACTTTTCGAGCAGATTTTTCCAAAAATGTTTATTGGCCAAAAATACCTACACACACATAAAACACCATAATAAGTACAAAAATGAGCACTATCAATATATATAATCGAGATAAATTAGACACAAAAATGTGTCTATCAAATACCCCCAAACTTATTATTTGCTAGTCCTCGAACAAATCTAAAATAGAAAATAAAATCTTAACTCACTGACGCAGGCATCGTCGATTGCATTTAGCGTATGCAATAAGCCTTTAAACCCCTAAGTGTCCCTAGTGGCGGAGTGTTGTCTCCGGAGGGCTTACAAGAGGTATACCCACAAAACCTTTACTCCAGACCTTAGCTATCTACGCAGAACTTTGGAAGGCACTAAAGAATCTCCTTGGTTGGCATACTTATTGACTACAGGAAGAAGTACCCTGATGCTAAATTCCAATTGTTGTACACGAGTTTGCAATCAAGCATACTAAAATTCATATAAAGTGACAGAGCTCTACTCAGATAGTCGCACTATGGACATCAATATCCGGAGTCAAAACTAATCACATGGATAGATCAAGAAGACGGAAATAGAAAAACATACATGGTTTTGATGTTTACTAAGTGAACGGCGTTTCCCATATCTATCTGAAGGCCTCCGCCAAAATGAACCTATCCTAATGGATTGAGATACTTAGTCTGACTAATATCAACACAACTGGTATATACAAGGGAACCAGTGACCGATAATCCTAATTCAAGTTCAACATAACTGGCATATACAAGGAAACCAGTGGTCGATTTTATTCACTGCAAAAATTTTTTTGATCCCTTTGGTCTAATTGGTCTGGTCTTTTTTTCTTTTTCTTTGTAACTCAATCACTCTAATTCACCCTAGCATTGGTAACAACTTGAATCGTGGGCCCCACCTAATCACTTCTAGAAACATAATTTAAAAACAAAATAAAATAAAAATAGAAGTGAAAAGGACTCAACGAGATATGGTGAAACTATTATGTTATTTCTAACACCTGAGCTCTGTGCTTTTATGAATAGACTCTTCTAGATGTTGCCATCTAATCAAATTGGTTCCTCAACTCCTACAATCAAAATGCTTCCATCCACTTAGATTAGTTAGTGTCTGGAGTTTATTTATTCATATTGCAACTAAAAAGTTTCTCCCATACCCCCAAACTTAAATCTAACATTGTCCTCAATGTTCTAAAGATAAAATTAAAAGCATGAACAAGGAGAAAATGTTACCATTTGAAGCAAAAGAGATAAGGAAAGATATTACCGTGTTGCATGAGATTTGGTTACCTCCCAAGAAGTGCTAAGTTTAACGTCTTCATCCAGACATAAGAAAGGATTAATCACCTCGTATCATAAAGTAATAGCCGAAATATCCGTGGGTCATCAAAACCAAATAGAGCTATCACAAGTAAAAGGAGTCTGCAACATGCCAAGAAAATTAACAAATAAAGCGCACCCTTGTCTAGTTTCATGTTTAAGACAACTACATCTAGCTGTGGTTCAGGTTCAGGCTCTATGAAAGGGTCTAGATAAAATATTTTCATGCGCTGGAATTCCTCAAAGCTAAGGTCCGGTTCAGGTATTAGAGTCTGGAAAAACTCAAGTAAAAACTTAGAAGCACATAATAATAACCTGAATAATTGTGGATCCTTAAAGTCAATCAGTTTTGACTCACACAGCCGACCACAATAAGAGTGGTGGTCTTCCTTAAACAAATGTGTCGATCCTAATCTCCTAAAGTAATTAGGTTTAGTCTCAAAACTTAATAACTGACACATCTGAAACTTACACATTCCCACAATCGTTTTAAAAATATGTTGTGGGAAAACAAAGTCAATCTGGATATCATAGCCTAGGTAAACCACATCGACCAGAGGATGGGTTTCTAACAACTGAAATTCCTTATGGACATCACTAGGTTCAGGAAAACGTGTATGAAGATAATCTTGTAAAATTGTTGAGGCACATATGTCAAGTCCCAAGTGAGGGACCTTTCTAATAGTTAAAGCACATGGAGAATGATAATCACCCCCAAACTTAGAGTTTTCAGTGTCTCTAGAAAGACTAGTCACAACTTACTCAATTTCTAGATCGTTGGAATCCTGGAAATAGTCAATTGCTTCTTCTAGGTTATACTCAAGTGACGCATCCTCACTCATATTTAATAGTTGTACGAGTTCATTTTCTTCGTCTAAGACCATTGTTTCTAAATCGCTAGACTCTAAAACGGTATTCTCATAATAAACTCGTTCCTCTAAACCATTATTGACTTCGTAATCAAAAGGAAATACTACATCATCTAAATAAGTGGTATCTCTAATCAAATCCTCGTCCTTTTGAATAGGTGAATAATCATTAAAATTATCGGGATCTGAACCAGAAATAACACTATCATCATAAAGTTCATTTGGAGTAACAAATTCCTGATCACTATGCCTATATATTTTAAATTCTTCGTCAACACTATCCACATCATAATCATCATAATAACATGAAAATGGTTGAACCTCATGTAAACAAGTAGTGTTACCAATTTTATCCTCGTCATCTTGATTATGCAAATAACTATCCTCATTTTCAAGGGTACTATTGGAATCACTGTATTGGAAAATAAGATTATTTCGAGCAATTCATTCGTTCGTCTCAGCTATCAGCTTGAAGGATTCCTCTATAGAAAGTTATCTTTCGTCATAAACTAAGTTATTCATCTCAGCTAACTTAGGTGTCGACTCCTCTAATTTCCTGAGGGACTCTTCTAAAGGAGAAATATAAGAATTTTGCTCGTATGACCGGTGCGTGTGTGGATAGTAATTGGGCTCATCAAGGTATGAGCCATAACCTTGAAAAGTACGATGTTCCCAACCACTATTCACACTATGGTCAAAGTAGTAACGTCCATTTTGAAACTCAGTCGGATATTCGTTGTATTGGCTCTTGTAATACCAGTTCGACATTCTATTGCAGGGGTGTGAGTTGTCACACAAAATAAAACCCACTGACAGGGGATTCGTGGGTGGATAGAGTCTTACCTCCCGTACCAGACGGGCGATGAACCATTGAAGTCGACTCAGGCCACCGACTCCAATGTCAGTGTACGAACCCGAGGGGCCGAGACAGTATCGTAACTGTCGTCCTTCCCTGCAAACAGTTTATATTTAATCTTAACCCTTCCTCAGGGTTTAAAAATAATAATGTCAAAGTCCAAAAATAAAGTCCAAAAAGTGTCCAAAAATAAAAAGAAAAATTACAAAAAATAAAACCCTATTTAAAGTTTCTAAAAATAAAACAAAATAACTATACACAAAATATTCTTCTTCACTCCTTTCGGATTCCTCTTTTCTTTCCTTCTTTGGCGATGCTTTCCTTTTATAGCACTTTTTCTTTCCTTGTAGCTTCGCTCCAATCTGAAAAGAATCGAAAAATACCAAAGGCATAAAAGAGAACAAAAATTCTAAAAGAAATAAAATAAATCTAAAACCTAAAACCTAATACAAATCCGCGTCGGCGGCGCCAAAAATTGATGTAGTTTTTAAGTGGTAGTAAAGTTCGTTCAACTCGGATTGTGTAGACTCGATTTTAGACTCAAATTAAAATAGAAAACTTAAAAAGAAATTGTTATCAAGATTATAAAAAGCACTGAGACTCAGGATTCCACCAATCTCCAATTTTTATGTGATTTAATCTAGTCAATAATTATGCAACTCTTTACGTTTGAAGTGATTCTAATATTCGCCTAGACAAATAGATTCTCAAAACAATATCTGTAAATCGAAAGCATGGACCATCAAAAGACTTAACCTAAGCATGACCCATTAATAGAGAACACAACCACTTAATCAGAATCATAAATTCAATTTCAGTTCAGTGCAAATAATCATAAAAGAATTACAAAAATTAAATTAAATAGAATTTACCACATAATATTTGGAAAAATGGCTTTCTCCATCGCCTCAGCAATGGGGTTTAGCTCCTCATATTAATCACTTGCTCAAAATATTTGTTCTTAGCCCAAAAGTTGATTAAAAGAATGAAAAACTATAAAACTGATTGTTTGCAACGGTGTAATGGCGTTGCAACACAGAGGACCGACTGTTACAAAGAAGTTACTGTAGCAGCGTTACAAATTTGAGACGCTGTTCTTATTTGCAACGTTTGTTCTTCCCTGGGACTCGAACACACCTTTTATACTCCTCAAAAACCTAAAAATAACGATTAAATTCCTCTTTTTCTTTTCGTGCAAGCCACGTCAATAATCTTCTCTGCCGACTTCCTTACGCGTTTTTAAGACTTCCAAATCATCCGAAACTCTTCTTTAGATAGAATATCACCTTAGGAAACAATATCACGCCTTTAGTCTCCCTGAAATTCCTAAAATAATTCTATACAGTTTCCTTTAACAAGTCAACCTCTATTTTCTTCTTCCGGATTATTCAGCCCAATTTGATCGATTAAATCACCCATACCAGGCCTGTTTAGTTATATCACGTCCAGCCCAACAAAAATCCGAGGTTGAATCTCCCTAAAACTTCTCAAAATTTTGATTTCTTAAACTGCAGGCTCGCTGGTTTTGTTTCCCGCCAAAATCAGTGTCAAATGATGAGGATGACCTCCCCCTATCATGTGATGGTCTCCCTTTAGCAGCTGCTTGGAAATGGATGCCCCTTAGTAATTGGTTACCCCTTATCCATTTGAGGGGTCCGAATAGCAAGTGTCCTCCGGGGTGCCCCGCGCAACTTTTCGAGCAGATTTTTCCAAAAATGTTTATTGGCCAAAAATACCTACACACACATAAAACACCATAATAAGTACAAAAATGAGCACTATCAATATATAGAATCGAGATAAATTAGACACAAAAATGTGTCTATCAAATACCCCCAAACCTATTATTTGCTAGTCCTCGAGCAAAATAAAATAAAATAAAATCCTAACTCACTGACGCAGGCATCGTCGATTGCATTTGGCGTATGCAATAAGCCTTTAAACCCCTAAGTGTCCCTAGTGGCGGAGTGTTGTCTCCGGAGGGCTTACAAGAGGTATACCCACAAAATCTTTACTCCAGACCTTAGCTATCTACACAGAACCTTGGAAGGCACTAAAGAATCTCCTTGGTTGGCATACTTATTGACTACAGGAGGAAGTACCCTGATGCGAAATTCCAATTGTTGTACACGAGTTTGCACTCAAGCATACTAAAATTCATATAAAGTGACAGAGCTCTACTCAGATAGTTGCACTATGGACATCAATATCCGGAGTCAAAAAATAATCACATGGATAGATCAAGAAGATATATATAGAAAAACATAGATGATTTTGATGTTTACTAAGTGAACGGCGTTTCCCATATCTGTCTGAAGGCCTCCGCCAAAATGAACCTATCCTAATGGATTGAGATACTAGTCTGACTAATATCAACACACTGGCATATACAAGGGTACCAGTGGTCGACTTTATTGAATTTATTCCCTTTGGTCAAATGGTCTAGTCTCAGTTTCTTGTTCTCCCTTTTTCTTTTTCTTTTTTTTCAACTTTTTTTTTCATGGTATCTCAATCACTCTAATTCACCCTAGCATTGGTAACAACTTGAATCGTGAGCCCCACCAAATCACTTAGAAACATATTTAAAAAGAAAAATAAAAACAGAAGTGAAAAGGACTCAACGAGATATGGCGAAACTACCATGTTATTTCTAACACCTGAGCTCTGTGCTTTTATGAATAGACTCTTTAGATGTTTCCATCTAATCAGATTGGTTCCTCAACTCCTACAACCAAAATGCTTCCATCCACTTAGATTGGTTAGTGCAATCCTTAATAGGCATAAATTTCTAGGCTCTGGAGTTTATTTATTGCAACTAAAAAGTTTCTCCCATACCCCCAAACTTAAATCTAACATGGTCCTCAATGTTCTAAAGATAAAATTAAAAGCATGAACAAGGAGAAACTGTTACCATTTGAAGCAAAAGAGATAAGGAAAGATATTACCGTGTTGCATGAGATTGGGTTACCTCCCAAGAAGTGCTAAGTTTAACGTCTTCATCCAGACATAAGAAAGGATTAATCACCTCGTATCATAAAGTAATAGCCGAAATATCCGTGGGTCATCAAAACCAAATAGAGCTATCACAAGTAAAAGGATCTGCAACATGCCAAGAAAATTAACAAATAAAGCGCACCCTTGTCTAGTTTCTGTTTAAGACAACTACATCTAGCTGTGGTTCAGGTTCAGGCTCTATGAAAGGGTCTAGATAAAATATTTTCATGCGCTGGAATTCCTCAAAGCTAAGGTCCGGTTCAGGTATTAGAGTCTGGAAAAACTCAAGTAAAAACTTAGAAGCACATAATAATAACCTGAATAATTGTGGATCCTTAAAGTCAATCAGTTTTGACTCACACAGCCGACCACAATAAGAGTGGTGGTCTTCCTTAAACAAATGTGTCGATCCTAATCTCCTAAAGTAATTAGGTTTAGTCTCAAAACTTAATAACTGACACATCTGAAACTTACACATTCCCACAATCGTTTTAAAAATATGTTGTGGGAAAACAAAGTCAATCTGGATATCATAGCCTAGGTAAACCACATCGACCAGAGGATGGGTTTCTAACAACTGAACTTCCTTATGGACATCACTAGGTTCAGGAAAACGTGTATGAAGATAATCTTGTAAAATTGTTGAGGCACATATGTCAAGTCCCAAGTGAGGGACCTTTCTAATAGTTAAAGCACATGGAGAATGATAATCACCCCCAAACTTAGAGTTTTCAGTGTCTCTAGAAAGACTAGTCACAACTTACTCAATTTCTAGATCGTTGGAATCCTGGAAATAGTCAATTGCTTCTTCTAGGTTATACTCAAGTGACGCATCCTCACTCATATTTAATAGTTGTACGAGTTCATTTTCTTCGTCTAAGACCATTGTTTCTAAATCGCTAGACTCTAAAACGGTATTCTCATAATAAACTCGTTCCTCTAAACCATTATTGACTTCGTAATCAAAAGGAAATACTACATCATCTAAATAAGTGGTATCTCTAATCAAATCCTCGTCCTTTTGAATAGGTGAATAATCATTAAAATTATCGGGATCTGAACCAGAAATAACACTATCATCATAAAGTTCATTTGGAGTAACAAATTCCTGATCACTATGCCTATATATTTTAAATTCTTCGTCAACACTATCCACATCATAATCATCATAATAACATGAAAATGGTTGAACCTCATGTAAACAAGTAGTGTTACCAATTTTATCCTCGTCATCTTGATTATGCAAATAACTATCCTCATTTTCAAGGGTACTATTGGAATCACTGTATTGGAAAATAAGATTATTTCGAGCAATTCATTCGTTCGTCTCAGCTATCAGCTTGAAGGATTCCTCTATAGAAAGTTATCTTTCGTCATAAACTAAGTTATTCATCTCAGCTAACTTAGGTGTCGACTCCTCTAATTTCCTGAGGGACTCTTCTAAAGGAGAAATATAAGAATTTTGCTCGTATGATCGGTGCGTGAGTGGATAATAATTGGGCTCATCAAGGTATGAGCCATAAACTTGAAAAGTCTGATGTTCCCAACCACTATTCACACTATGGTCAAAGTAGTAACGTCCATTTTGAAACTCAGTCGGATATTCGTTGTATTGGCTCTTGTAATACCAGTTCGACATTCTATTGAAGGGGTGTGAGTTGTCACACAAAATAAAACCCACTGACAGGGGATTCGTGGGTGGATAGAGTCTTATCTCCCGTACCAGACGGGCGATGAACCGGTTAAGTCGACTCAGGGCACCGACTCCAATGTCAGTGTACGAACCCGAGGGGCCGAGACAGTATCGTAACTGTCGTCCTTCCCTGCAAACAGTTTATATTTAATCTTAACCCTTCCTTAGGGTTTAAAAATAATAATGTCCAAGTCCAAAAATAAAGTCTAAAAAGTATCCAAAAATAAAAAGAAAAATTAAAAAAAATAAAACCCTATTTACAGTTTCTAAAAATAAAACAAAATAACTATACACAAAATATTCTTCTTCACTCCTTTAGGATTCCTCTTTTCTTTCCTTCTTTGGCGATGCTTTCCTTTTATAGCACTTTTTCTTTCCTTGTAGCTTCGCTCCAATCTGAAAAGAATCGAAAAATACCAAAGGCGTAAAAGAGAACAAAAATTCTAAAAGAAATAAAATAAATCTAAAACCTAAAACCTAATACAAATCCGCGTCGGCGGCGCCAAAAATTGATGTAGTTTTTAAGTGGTAGTAAAGTTCTTTCAACTCGGATTGTGTAGACTCGATTTTAGACTCAAATTAAAATAGAAAACTTAAAAATAAATTGTTATCAAGATTATAAAAAGCATCGAGACTCAGGATTCCACCAATCTCCAATTTTTATGTGATTTAATCTAGTCAATAATTATGCAACTCTTTACGTTTGAAGTGATTCTAATATTCGCATAGACAAGTAGATTCTCAAAACAATAGCTGTAAATCGAAAGCATGGACCATCAAAAGACTTAACCTAAGCATGACCCATCAATTGAGAACACAACCACTTAATCAGAATCATAAATTCAATTTCAGTTCAGTGCAAATAACCATACAAGAATTACAAAAATTAAATTAAATAGAATTTACCACATAATATTTGGAAAAATGGCTTTCTCCGTCGCCTCAGCAATGGGGGTTTAGCTCCTCATATTAATCACTTGCTCAAAATATTTGTTCTTATCCCAAAAGTTGATTAAAAGAATGAAAAACTATAAAACTGATTGTTAACAACGGTGTAATGGCGTTGCAAAACGGAGGACTGATTGTTACAAAGAAGTTATTGTAGCAGCGTCACAAATTTGAGACGATGTTCTTATTTGCAACGTTTGTTCTTCAGCAGCAGCAGCAGAAACTCGGGTTTTCTTGCAACTTGATCAATTCAGCTCTGTAGTGCTACAAACTCCTCTGCGACTACTCCAATAACTTCGTCTCCTTCCCTGGGACTCGAACACACCTTTTATACTCCTCCAAAACCTAAAAATAGCGATTAAATTCCTCTTTTTCTTTTCGTGCAAGCCACGGCAATAATCTTCTCTGCCGACTTCCTTACGCGTTTTTAAGACTTCCAAATCATCCGAAACTCTTCTTTAGATAGAATATCACCTTAGGAAACAATATCACGCCTTTAGTCTCCCTGAAATTCCTAAAATAATTCCATACAGTTTCCTTTAACAAGTCAACCTCTGTTTTCTTCTTCCGGATTATTCAGCCCAATTTGATCGATTAAATCACCCATACCAGGCCTGTTTAGTTATATCACGTCCAGCCCAACAAAAATCCGAGGTTGAATCTCCCTAAAACTTCTCAAAATTTTGATTTCTTAAACTGCAGGCTCGCTGGTTTTGTTTCCCGCCAAAACCAGAATTCAAATGATGAGGATGACCTCCCCTATCTTGTGCTGGTCTCCCTTTAGCAGCTGCCTGGAAATGGATGCCCCTTAGTAATTGGTTACCCCTTATCCATTTGAGGGTCCGAATAGCAAGTGTCCTCCCGCGCAACTTTTCGAGCAGACTTTCCAAAAATGTTTATTGGCCAAAAGTACCTACACACACAGAAAACACCATAATAAGTACAAAAATGAGCACTATCAATATATAGAATCGAGATAAATTAGATACAAAAATGTGTCTATCAAATACCCCCAAACTTATTATTTGCTAGTCCTCGAACAAATCTAAAATAGAAAATAAAATCCTAACTCACTGACGCGGGTATCGTCGATTGCATTTAGCGTATGCAATAAGCCTTTAAACCCCTAAGTGTCCCTAGTGGCGGAGTGTTGTCTCCGGAGGGATTACAAGAGGTATACCCACAAAACCTTTACTCCAGACCTTAGCTATCTACGCAGAACCTTGGAAGGCACTAAAGAATCTCCTTGGTTGGCATACTTATTGACTACAGGAAGAAGTACCCTGATGCTAAATTCCAATTGTTGTACAAGAGTTTGCACTCAAGCATACTAAAATTCATATAAAGTGACAGAGCTCTACTCAGATAGTTGCACTATGGACATCAATATCCGGAGTCAAAACTAATCACATGGATAGATCAAGAAGACGGAAATAGAAAAACATAGATGGTTTTGATGTTTACTAAGTGAACGGCGTTTCCCATATCTGTCTGAAGGCCTCCACCAAAATGAACCTATCCTAATGGATTGAGATACTTAGTCTGACTAATATCAACACAACTTGCATATACAAGGGAACCAGTGGTCAAATTTTTTCACTGACTTTTTTTTCCAGCTTTTTCATTTCATTCATCATTTTTTTTTGATCCGTTTGGTCTAATTGGTCTGGTCTTTTTTTCTTTTTCTTTGTAACTCAATCACTCTAATTCACCCTAGCATTGGTAACAACTTGAATCGTGGGCCCCACCTAATCACTTCTAGAAACATAGTTTAAAAACAAAATTAAATAAAAATAGAAGTGAAAAGGACTCAACGAGATATGGTGAAACGATCATGTTATTTCTAACACATGAGATCTGTGCTTTTATGAATAGACTCTTCTATATGTTGCCATCTAATCAGATTGGTTCCTCAACTCCTACAATAAAAATGCTTCCATCTACTTAGATTAGTTAGTGCCATCCTAAATAGGCATAAATTCCTAGGCTCTGGAGTTTATTTATTCATATTGCAACTAAAAAGTTTATCCCATACCCCCAAACTTAAATCTAACATTGTCCTCAATGTTCTAAAGACAAAATTAAAAGCATGAACAAGGAGAAACTGTTACCATTTGAAGCAAAAGAGATAAGCAAAGATATTACCGTGTTGCATGAGATTGGGTTACCTCCCAAGAAGTGCTAAGTTTAACGTCTTCATCCAGACATAAGAAAGGATTAATCACCTCGTATCATAAATTAATTGCCGAAATATCCGTGGGTCATCAAAACCAAATAGATCTATCACAAGTAAAAGGAATCTGCAACATGCCAAGAAAATTAACAAATAAAGCGCACCCTTGTCTAGTTTCCTGTTTAAGACAACTACATCTAGCTGTGGTTCAGGTTCAGGCTCTATGAAAGGGTCTAGATAAAATATTTTCATACGCTGGAATTCCTCAAATCTAAGGTCCGGTTCAGGTATTAGAGTCTGGAAAAACTCAAGTAAAAACTTAGAAGCACATAATAATAACCTGAATAATTGTGGATCCTTAAAGTCAATCAGTTTTGACTCACACAGCCGACCACAATAAGAGTGGTGGTCTTCCTTAAACAAATGTGTCGATCCTAATCTCCTAAAGTAATTAGGTTTAGTCTCAAAACTTAATAACTGACACATCTGAAGCTTACACATTCCCACAATCGGTTGAAAAATATTTGGTGGGAAAACAAAGTCAATCTGGATATCATAGCCTGGGTAAACCACATCAACTAGAGGATGGGTTTCTAACAACTGAACTTCCTTATGGACATCACTAGGTTCAGGAAAACGTGTTTGAGGATAATCTTGTAAAATGGTTGAGGCACATATGTCAAGTCCCAAGTGAGGGACCTTTCTAATAGTTAAAGCACATGGAGAATGATAATCACCCCCAAACTTAGAGTTTTCAGTGTCTCTAGAAAGACTAGTCACAACTTCCTCAATTTCTAGATCGTTGGAATCCTGGAAATAGTCAATTGCTTCTTCTAGGTTATACTCAAGTGACGCATCCTCACTCATATTTAATAGTTGTACGAGTTCATTTTCTTCGTCTAAGACCATTGTTTCTAAATCGCTAGACTCTAAAACGATATTCTCAGAATAAACTCGTTCCTCTAAACCATTATTGACTTCATAATCAAAAGGAAATACTACATCATCTGAAGAAGTGGTATCTCTAATCAAATCCTCGTCCTTTTGAATAGGTGAATAATCATTAAAATTATCGGGATCTGAACCAGAAATAACACTATCATCATAAAGTTCATTTGGAGTAACAAATTCCTGATCACTATGCCTATATATTTCAAATTCTTCATCAACACTATCCACATCATAATCATCATAATAACATGAAAATGGTTGAACCTCATCTAAACAAGTAGTGTTACCTTTTTTATCCTCGTCATCTTGATTATGCAAATAACTATCCTCATTTTCAAGGGTACTATTGGAATCACTGTATTGGAAATTAAGATTATTTCGAGCAATTCTTTCGTTCGTCTCAGCTATCATCTTGAAGGATTCCTCTATAGAAAGTTCTCTTTCGTCATAAACTAAGTTATTCATCTCGGCTAACTTACGTGTCGACTCCTCTAATTTCCTGAGGGACTCTTCTAAATGAGAAATATAAGAATTTTGCTCGTATGACCGGTGCGTGTGTGGATAGTAATTGGGCTCATCAAGGTATGAGCCATAACCTTGAAAAGGCTGATGTTCCCAACCACTATTCACACTATGGTCAAAGTAGTAACGTCCATTTTGAAACTCAGTCGGATATTCGTTGTATTGGCTTTTGTAATACCAGTTCGACATACTATTGCAGGGGTGTGAGTTGTCACACAAAATAAAACCCACTGACAGGGGATTCTTGGGTGGATAAAGTCTTACCTCCCGTACCAGACGGGCGATGAACCGGTTAAGTCGACTCAGGCCACCGACTCCAATGTCAGTGTACGAACCCGAGGGGCCGAGACACTATCGTATCTGTCGTCCTTCCCTGCAAACAGTTTATATTTAATCTTAACCCTTCCTTAGGGTTTAAAAATAATAATGTCCAAGTCCAAAAATAAAGTCCAAAAAGTGTCCAAAAATAAAAAGAAATATTACAAAAAATAAAACCCTATTTACAGTTCCTAAAAATAAAACAAAATAACTATACACAAAATATTCTTCTTCACTCCTTTCAGATTCCTCTTTTCTTTCCTTCTTTGGCGATGCTTTCCTTTTATAGCACTTTTTCTTTCCTTGTAGCTTCGCTCCAATCTGAAAAGAATCGAAAAATACCAAAGGCGTAAATGAGAACAAAAATTCTAAGAGAAATAAAATAAATCTAAAACTTAAAACCTAATACAAATCCGCGTCGTCGGCGCCAAAAATTGATGTAGTTTTTAAGTGGTAGTAAAGTTCGTTCAACTCGGATTTTGTAAACTCGATTTTAGACTCAAATTAAAATAGAAAACTTAAAAAGAAATTGTTATCAAGATTATAAAAAGCACTGAGACTCAGGATTCCACCAATCTCCAATTTTTATGTTATTTAATCTAGTCAATAATTATGCAACTCTTTTACGTTTGAAGTGATTATAATATTCTCCTAGACAGGTAGATTCTCAAAACAATAGCTGCAAATCGAAAGCATGGACCATCAAAAGACTTAACCTAAGCATGACCCATCAATTGAGAACACAACCACTTAATCAGAATCATAAATTCAATTTCAGTTCAGTGCAAATAATCATAAAAGAATTACAAAAATTAAATTAAATAGAATTTACCACATAATATTTGGAAAAATGGCTTTCTCCGTCGCCTCAGCAATGGGGTTTAGCTCCTCATATTAATCACTTGCTCAAAATATTTGTTCTTAGCCTAAAAGTTGATTAAAAGAATGAAAAACTATAAAACTGATTGTTTGCAACGGTGTAGTAGCGTTGCAAAACGGAGGACTGACTTTTACAAAGAAGTTATTGTAGCAGCGTTACAAATTTGAGACGCTGTTCTTATTTGCAACGTTTGTTCTTCAGCAGCAGCAGTAGAAACTCGGGTTTTCCTGCAACTTGATCAATTCAGCTCTGTAGTGCTACAAACTCCTCTACGACTGCTCCAATAACTTCTCTCCTTCCCTGGGACTCGAACACACCTTTTATACTCCTCAGAAACCTAAAAATAGCGATTAAATTCCTCTTTTTCTTTTCGTGCAAGCCACGGCAATAATCTTCTCTGCCGACTTCCTTACGCGTTTCTAAGACTTCCAAATCATCCGAAACTCTTCCTTAGATAGAATATCACCTTAGGAAACAATATCACGCCTTCAGTCTCCCTGAAATTCCTAAAATAATTCCATACAATTTCCTTTAACAAGTCAACCTCTGTTTTGTTCTTCCGGATCATTCAGCCCAATTTGATCAATTAAATCTCCCATACCAGGCCTGTTTAGTTATATCACGTCCCGCCCAACAAAAATCCGAGGTTGAATCTCCCTAAAACTTCTCAAAATTTTGATTTCTTAAACTGCAGGCTCGCTGGTTTTGTTTCCCGCCAAAACCAGAATTCAAATGATGAGGATGACCTCCCCCTATCCTGTGCTGGTCTCCCTTTAGCAGCTGCCTGGAAATGGATGCCCCTTAGTAATTGGTTACCCCTTATCCATTTGAGGGGTCCGAATAGCAAGTGTCCTCCCGCGCAATTTCGAGCAGATTTTTCCAAAAATGTTTATTGGCCAAAAATACCTACACAGACATAAAACACCATAATAAGTACAAAAATGAGCACTATCAATATATAGAATCGAGATAAATTAGACACAAAAATGTGTCTATCATCCAGGTAAACATGATTCGTGTTGTTTCTGGTGGAGCCGTCTATCCGGACAAAAAAGTAACCTAATTAGGCGAAATCTCTTACGACCGCTCGTTTAAAGACTTCTGTGGGATCAAGAATCTCTACGAGTACCTTTGGTGGGAAACTAGATAAATGCATTGTTATTTTAGTTTTCGATTATTGATTTGAATGACTAACGGTGGTTGAAACTTTCATTGCACCTAGTTTGATTATTTTTGAGAGCCTTCTCTTCTGACATAAGGGTCACTCAAACTAGATCAAAGTCTCGACGGGATCTTTGGAATTATTGTTACATCTACAGACATATTGTGATAATCCATTGTTAACATTCTCCCTTCTGTGCATGATTGATCACAAGAGAATTCAAGTTTCGGGTATAGGTACTTTAAATATTAATCGAATATTTAAAGACAAAGAAGATTTATCTAATTATTTTTCGTATCTTGAGAATTTTGTGCACAAATCTTGATCGTCTAGGATCCATCTAGATCTAGTTTATCTTTATAGACTTGTGATTATCTAGTTTATAAGATCGACATCACTTTATAGTTTCTCTTTGAGTTCTATATTGTTTAATTGCAAATCCAAAAATTGATTATTTCGATAATTAATATTCAGATTGATCTAACCAGACAAAGGAGTTTATTAGATTAAACATAAGATCCTTTGTTGACAACTCAAACATATCTTTTACCAAAAATCGAATAAAGTGGTTACGAAACAGATTTATTTCTTTATTGTTTGGAATACGATCAAAAGGATTAAAGCAACTTGAGATAGTGATTTTTGTCTTGAGATTCACGTGCGTGATAAAAAGGTCGAAGACGCAGGGATATGAGGAAACTAAGTAACTAGGGGTAATTTATTAGTATCAACTATACGAAGTTGGCTTATGTTCTTTGTATAGCGGCTTAATTCTGAGAGTATTCAAAACTGGACTAGGTCCCGGGGTTTTTCTGCATTTACAGTTTCCTCGTTAAGAAAATCTTGTGTGTGTCATTTAATTTACTTCCACATTATAATTGTCTTATTATAATGAGGTAAATTACACTTGTACGTTAATTCTTAATCCTAATCACTTGATATTGATCTTATAGTAAACCGATTTCGGACCGTAACTATTATCAAGTGAATATGAAGTTGTCGTATTATCTCGACTTTGTCCATAGATGATCACACTTGGTATCGGACTTATAGGTTGAAATTAAAATATTATGGTGTATTTGGGTACCCTCGTCTTTTTAATTAGTATCAGAGCAGGCAAACACGAAAAGATCTAAAAATATGTGTTTGGTGCGATCCAACCTATAAGATTGATAGAGTTGGATAGGAGATTGATGAAAGTATAATGATCTCAGTATCTCAATCAGTTCATTATCTTAATCGTGTTATTATTGATATAGTTGGATATGCAGGTGGTCTTATTCTGATGTTGAAGTTATTGGTTGTGAAAACAATATTATTCATGTTGTAATTCAACTGGATCCTAGTAAGCCTAAAGTCATATTTTCCTTTATGTATGGCTCAACTTATACAGAAAAAAAGAAAACTCAATGGAATTTCTTGTCCGAGTTTAGTAAAGATGTTCAATAACCATTGTTAATAATATAAGATTTGAATTTCCATTTAGATAGTAATAATAATATTTCAGATAGACGGGTTCAACATAAAGTTAATGAGGATGGTCTAATGGATATTGGTTATGAAGGAAAAGATTATACTTGGACTAGTAATTTTTATGGGACTAGAACTAAAAAAGCTAGATTGGATATGGCCCTTGGTAATAATGATGGGTTTATTAATTTTTCCAATGATAAACTTTTGCATCTGAATTTTATTGCTTCTGATCACTGTCTTTTTTTGCTTATAACTAACCCTATACCTGAATTTATATGGAGACCATTTAAGTTTTTCAGGACTTGGATAGGGCACAATAATTATAAGGAGAAACTTGAGCTTTCATGGAATGTAGACATTAACAGGTAGCCCTGCTCATAAGTTGAAACAAAAACAACATAGGGCCAGAATTACATGATCTCAATGGAATAGGTTGGAGTTCGGTAACATTCAAAAGAATATAAATAACTTGCAAAATATGCTAGAGTTAAAGCTATTGTCAGTGACTTAGAGAATTGGTATAAAATTCAAACTGAATTCTATAAAGAAAAATCTAGAGAAATTTAGTTTAGAGTTGGATAGTAATACTATATATTTTCATACTATGATTAATAAAAGAAAATATACTACTAATATTAGTGTACTATGTGATGCTAATGGCAATTGGTATAGGGATAAGAATGATATCAGTAATCTTCTTACTAGACATTTTAGTACTGTTGCAAGTACTTCCAATATTGTTTTATTTGATGATGATTCTGATGTTATATCTTGTAGTCTCTCTGAAGCTGATAATGTTTTGTTGCATGTTGTTCCTACAGATCGTGAAATAGAAAATGTGGTTAAAAATATGTCTGCTTGGAGTTCACCTGGTCCTAATGGATTTCAAGCAGGTTTTTATCAAACTTAGTGGCATCTAGTTGGTAAGGATATTATTAATGTTGCTAAAATATTTTTTAAAGTGGTCACATGCCTAGGTGTCTGAATAAGACTTATATTTCTCTAATTCCTAAATGTACAAGTCCCAAAATGCGATCTAAGTTTAGACCAATTGGTCTCTGTAATGCTTCTTATAAAATTGTGTCTAAAATTTTAGCTAATAGAATAAAACCTTTACTTAAGAAGTTAATTTCTCCTTATCAGGCTTATTTTGTACTAGGAAGAACAATTCATGACAATATTATTCTTGCTCATGAAATATACATTCTACGAAACAAAAGGAAGGTTTCAATGGTACAATGACTCTTAAACTTGATCTGTCAAAAACTTTTGACATACTGGAATGGAATTTCATAAATAAAGTCTTAGAAAAAATTGGTTTTAGCAAGGATTTATGTAATCTGGTAATACAATATGTTTCTACTACAAGTATCAGTGTTTTGCTTAATGCCTCTCCCTGTAGCCAATTTGAACCAACTAGAGGTATCAATCAAGGGGATCCTTTATCCCTTTATCTTTTTATTCTTGCTATGGAGTATCTTTCTAGATCTTTGTTAGTTGCTGAAACTAACAAAACTATTATTGGTGTCAAAGATTCTAGGAAATCTCCTCCTATCACTCACTTGTTGTTTGCATATGATATCTTAATTTTTGATCAAGCTAATATGCAGAATATTGATAACATTTTACATATACTGCAGAATTTTGGGAAACTGTCAGGTCAGATGCTTAATTTTGATAAGTCTTGTGTGTATTTTAGTAAGAATCTCAGTCCTGGAGCCTGTGATGCTCTTACTGGAGATTTAAATATGACTATTGTCATTGATTACGAGAAACACCTAGGTGCACATCTGTTATTAGGACATTCCAAGTTACAATATTTTTACTCAATTGTGAAGTCCTTTGAAGCTAGGCTCAACAATTATGTCAGTACTACCCTTAATCAAGTTGGAAGATCAACCTTAATAAAATCCATGTTGAATTCTTTACCCACTTGCAAATAGATTGTTTTAAGATTCATTCTACTTTGATTTATCAACTCGACTCTTTACAGAGGAATTTTTGGTGGGGGCACAAAGCAGGTAAAGATATTAAATTCATTTCTTGGGATAACATTAATAAATGTATGGATTTGGGAGGGCTAGGTTTTAATGACTTAGAAACTTTTAAAACTACTCTTATATGTAAACTGGTTTGGAAAATTATTACTGATCATGATGAGTTTTGGGTGAAGATTTTAAGGGCTAAGTACTTCAAAAACTGTAGTATACTTCATCTAGAGAAACTCAATGAGAGTTTTTTTTTTGGATTTGGAGGGGTATCTATAGATGTATAGATATCATTAAAAAGAATAGTTTTTTGGCTATTAGGTGTGGCACCAAAACTAAAATCTGGCTTGACCTTTGGGTTATTGGTTTAGATCATCCTCTTATTCATGCTGAAGGATTGGTGAATTGAATGTCTTATGTTTATGTTTCTGATATTCTTTTTATTAATGGCACCATAAGCTGGAATGTTCATTTCATTCACTATTTGTTCTCTTCTGAAACTGCTAATAAAAATGTGCATGTGATTGCAAATATTACCCTCATTTAGTTACCAGATAGGAAAGGCCAGTTCTCTGCTAAAAGTGTTTATAATGTGTTGATAAGAATGCCTAACTCTTCTGTAGGAATTCAACCAGTATCTGCTCAGGTTTGGAAATCTCTTTGGAAAGTTAAGTTTCCTCATAAAGTTAAACTATTTATCTGGAAATGTATTAAAGATATAATTCCAACTAGACATAAGCTTTCAAGATATAAATCTGATATTGAGGTGCACTGTAGTTTATGCAATCGTCCAATAGAGTTTGCTGATCATTTATTTTTGAATTGCTCTGTGCCTAATTAGGTTACTTTCCTCTCCGGATAGGCAACTCCACCAGAAATAACACGAATGAAGTTTGTTTGTCTCTTAGGATAGTTTGAAAGATGTACAAATTTAACTATTCATAGACCAAGGTTGTTTGGACACCAAGGAAATTCCAAAACCGAAAGAATCTTAAGATATGTAATAAAGTACTAATTTTGGTTTTCATATTTCCAATATATGACAAACAATATTTTCGAAATCTCTCATGGAAAAACTTCTAATATTAGTTTCGCACATTACTACTATTTATTTTTCTAGAGCTATGTTTTAATTGCTTGGAAATCAAAACATATAAAATAAAAAATCTTAATCAAAAGATTCTCAATATTTCAGTTTGGGATCACCTTGAGTATTAAGGAATGTCTTTGAACAATTATGAAAGAGTTGTGCACTTGTTGTTTTCCTATCTTAGCAAACCCTAATTCAAACTCACACAAACCGTGAAGAATATGTGAACTTGAAATTCGGTTTTGCCTTTGGGACAGATTCTATCATGACACCTAACATAGGTTAAGTTTTGGTTGTTGCAAGTCTCTAACATATGTAGAGATCCGTGACTCCTAACATAAGTTAACAAATTGGTCATACCAAGTTCCCGAAATTGGTAGGGATCGGTTCCACCATGATTCCCAATATAAGTTAAGAATTGGTCATACCAAGTTCCCAATATAGGTAGGGATCAGTTCTACCTTGACTTCTCAACATAGGTTAAGAAATCAGTTCTGCCAGGTTCCCAAGATAGGTAAGGATCGATTCTAGTTTGTCTTCTCAAAATAGATTAAGAATCAGTTATACCATATATCCTACCATAAGTATGATTCGGTCATAAAAGATCTTCATGAGAAACCATACCAACATATCTATTGATTTCCTTTCTATTACGAAACAAGTCAGTATATGTACTCCTTTAAACTAATGTTATAAAACATTATTTCCTAGGATGAAATCACATCTATATCCCTCCACACAATCAAGTAAAAGGTTACACAGATTATGTTGATGTCGCATTTACGAAGTCTAAAAGGTAAGCGTTATACTTTGTAATTCAATATAATTCCTTGACACTTTGATCATGATAATATGATCAAATCTAATACCAATACTAGAGTATCATAAAAATAACTTTGCCTGTTATATTTTCAATCTTAAATGACTTAGAAGATATGATAGGAATGGAAACAAGTCAAGTCAGTATTACTAACCTCAAGTGGAAGGATGATGTTCTCGTTGTAGTCGATACTTCTTCGCGTTCTTCAGGTATTCAGAGTAATACTTGTAAGTCACAACATTCTTAGACTTTCTAATCTAACCTAAACGAAGTTGACTCTATTAATTAATCAAGCGACTATATATGAGTTTTGATACTAAAGTATGGAAACCAACCTTGACATAACCAACGCTTGGAGGGTTCAACCAAGCTATGCTCTAACAAGAATAAAATCTACGGATTCAAAGGAACAGAAACCGTACAAGTAAGATATCTGATGCTAAAAATAAGATATGCTCTAACAAGAATAAGATCTACGGATTCAAAGGAACAGAAACCGTACAAGTAAGATATATGATGCTAAAATTAACGGAAAGTTTGATGGAAATTTACCCTCGTTTCAGCGTGATAAACACGAAATCACCTTACATAACGATATTACAAAGAAAATGAATCCACCGGATGCACGCAATACCATCAATACTGCACCCGAGCATCAAATTTTCAACATCATTTAGCCCCATGAAAATCAAGAGAAATAAAGGAAATACTAATGATGCATATCAGGGAAGCCATTAACAGATACCGTAACATGGACGAGTGGAGCAAATGATCGGAAAAGGATCCACATACTACGAGACTAACGCAAAGCAGAAGGTCTTAGAGATCTCGGAGGCACTACTAAGACCTCACAATATCTACTAATAGGACAACATATAAACATTAAAGCTCATTTTGACGGAACTAATTGATTTTTAATTGTCATGTTGTGGAACTAAGGAGCGGAGCGATATGATTAAGAACATCGTGCGATCAAAAAATAGGATATCAACAAAACTAAAAGTCCACATCCTCAATTAACAACATGTGGCAAAGGCATATAAAGAAATACCGATTGTGTCTTAGTATTCTTACTAGGGGATGACCCGTGCCGTAACGGCACGAGGTCTGGTTTTTTCATGGTGTAACATGGATAAAAGACATCAGTACAGTCACGACCTTGCATCATAAAAAGTATGAAATTTGTGCCATTTATGTTGCTTTGTTCTGATTTGATCCATCATGGACTTACAAATCCTCCGAATGAAGCAACAAAATGTATATAAATGAGAGTTTAGAAAATAATTCAATAATTCGAAACAGACAAATCACATAAAAATAAGAAAATCGCATCTTCTCAATTCTAAGACGTACAAATTGCAATAAAACGGTTAAAAGTGCTCAACGTCGCTAAATGCAACAAAGATTAACATTTGCAGAACCACAATAGCAGAAGGGACTTCATTGGACCCGTGTTCAAATAGAAATTGTTCCAAAACTTGAAAATGGTATTGAGAGGTGGGAAATTCCCTAAATCTCTGTGAATATATCAAAATATACAACTGTCTGATGAACCTAGCCAAGGTCAAGAAGTTCACAATGTTGTGTAGTTAACAGATGTGGGGTGGTTACCCAAAACAAAGATCACCTATATCTACAGTTAAGTAATTTTTTGAAGAGAAAAACTAAAGCAATATACACCATCAACATCTATCAAGTCATGTTTCTTATGGAGCTTCGCTATTTGTATGATCTACAGTCCAGCATAAAAAAAAAGCCATTAAATGTGGGAGAAGGAAATCTAACAATTAAACTTATACCAACGCTATCAATAAAGAGTAGTTCTTGTTGAACCGTGAAATTGGATAATGTGAAAACCACTTAGACACAAGAATGAGTGGGCCCCGCCCCCAAAAGAAAAGAAGGGGGGTCCCTTTATGAGTTTCTTGTGAGGGGTGTGGTTTTTTCGTTGTTCATTTCCTCGGTTCATCCAGAATTTTTGATCAATAAAATACTATAAAAATGGGAGAAGCATAGACCAAAATATAAAACCATATGACTTTTTTTACATGTTTCTTGAGATTTGAAACATTTCACACACCAAAATTTAGTTTGTTTTTTCTAATTTTCGAATGAAACAAAAACTGTAAAATAAAGAAGCAATTCTTTTCTGTGAAGAACATGATACCATGCAAAAACATGTTGCTTCTTCCCTCACCATTTCTTTTGATTCTGAAATATTTCTGCCTTCACCAGTTTTGAACTTTTGATGATGAATGTGTTTCTACGCAAGAAGATGTATTCATATTGAGTTACCCACATCCCAATCTCGATATATGTATACAAAGTATTCAAGTCGAATGAGCCAGAGTTGTGAGGTGTCCATGTAACCTATAGTGACCTGGAACAAACAAATGATTTTAAGATGGTCAAATATAGCGGAAAGACATGCGTCTTTCCGTTGATAATACAACATTTCCAAAAATCCGTATATATAAATCCCCAAAGTGAGATATTCAAAAGTACTCACGAACACATGAGCAGTTTATTAAGTGCTCAGTTCAAACTTAACTATGTCCCACCTCATGAGCACTAAACAAAAGAATAATTTTAAAAGTAAAGAAGATCAATAATATTAAGTAATTAGGGGCCAAGGGTGTTCCTAGTTGGTTAACTTAGTTGTTTCCATAACAAAATAGTTGAAAATACACGGATACAGTTTACGAATTTCAAATAAATTCTATTACCCACCCACCATTTAATAGATTAAATACAGTCACACCTGAAGAAAGCGGTTCAAAGCTATCAAAATGCGTTGTATAGAAGGCTCATCTTGGTTCATGAAATCTAATTCCTTTGATATGGCAATGAACACCTCATCAATTACTCGATCAGGTGCACCCTGAAATATAGACCATCACAACCCAAAATTGAAGTAACTAAGTAAGTAAGAAAGACATTGCAACATTAGCTAAAAGTATGAAAAGGTTTCTACCTAATGTAGTTGCATTAAAAGAGAGAGATATACTTATAAAGCCAAATTATAAAAATAAAAATAATGGTCAAATGTGTAGCAACAATATTGAATTGTCGATTGAGTACCTAAGCAAAAGCATAATTTGCTTGTTCATTTCCACTATACTACGACGACTTGTTTTTCATATTTTGCTATAGGTTTTTGATACCAAATTGTGCCATGTTCAAATCGTACCAGCTATCCTTATGAAATTCAAAAGATATCAGCCTAATGCTAGATTCTTCTAATGTATTTTCAATTTCCACACTTCACCCTTTTGCTCATGTAACCATGTCCATGGTTGGTCGGGAAGAACGATATAAAAACTTCATACTATGATAATCACTTCCTCTGCCAAATACATGATTAAGCAGATTTTAATGAAAACCCAAATTCGGAAACACCTAAAACCAACTTAAAATGTAAACTTTAAGACAACCCATATCACAAAAACTAAAAAAATACTTTGGAACATACCTTCATAAGCCAAAAAAGAATAAACCACTAGGAATTGGTGTACCTAGATAGCATGATACAAATTCGAAGCATTATCACAGGCAATTAAAAGGGAAAATTTTTCTCCGAGACAATACTTTGGAACATACCTTCATCAGCCAAAAAAGAATAAACCACCAGGAATTGGTGTACCTAGATAGCATGATACAAATTATGTTCGAAGCATTATCACAGACAATTAAAAGGGAAAAAATTTATGTAGTTCACTTAAACTTAACATCTTAAAATTTAAGAATTTAAATACAATAATGATAACTTCAATTACAACTTACATAGAAAGAAATTCCTTTCATTGAGTTTGCACCACCCTAATTATCCCCTCCATTGATAGTTTTGAATCAGCTGGAACAAAACAAAATCCACAAAACTTAAGGGATTTAGTCATACACAGATTCAAATTTTAAGAAATGTAAAGAAGAATTGAAAAAAGAGAATCACCTAAGAGCATATTTGGGTTGCAGAAGTAAATCAAACCGAAAACCAAGCTAGGAGTATTATTGTGAAATCTCATATGTATTTCAGTTATGGAAACATTCAATTATTCATCGCATTAATTTGATTTAATGGTGAGAGCATAAGGTACATGCGTTACATTTTTTCTTTTTTTCTTGAAAGGTTCGAACGAAATACTATTATTTGGTTGATAAAATCTTAACCGTCCTTTATATATCCAAAATATAAAACTCCACAAAATCTCATACCATCCTTTATGTGTCCAAAATGTATCTCCCTAAAATCTGAATCAGGACAGTCCTTTATGTGTCTAAACTGTAGATCTCCGTCCATTGGTAAAAACACCATTGTCCCTTATAATATAGTCTAGGATATGACCCGTGCCATAACGGCACGGGCTTATGTTGTTACAGTTTAGTGTGATCTTAGTAATATCCCTTTTGACTTTTGTTAGATGTTTTCCTGTATGATATTATTATCTTTATGTTATGCAGATTTTTTTTTTCTTTTGTAACCATGGTTCTAAAATTTCATTCCCTGTACATTCCGGGTTGTATGACGAAAATAATTAATTTTTATACTCCCTCCGTCCCATTTTAGATGAAAGTTTGGGAGTTTTCATGCCAACTAAGAAATGGAGAGGGATATGAAAAAATTTCACTTATACCCTTAAGAAAAGTCGTAAAACATCAATTATTATTAATATATTTAAAAATAAATGTATAATTCCAAGATAAAATATTAGAATAGTTTTGTGGGAAAATATTGAAACTATTAAAAATTGTGGAACAACAAAATAACCCTAGATCCTAATCTAAAGTGGAACCGAAGGATCTGCAAGATTGCTCGCAAAATATGGTGTATGTTAATTCCCAACTCTAATTGGTCTCGGGTCTTTCCAAAGTCTTTCAACAATATGGCTCTCTCGTGGTTCCATCCTAATTTATTCATTGCAGGTTAAATCATATGGGATCTGATTCCAACAGCAATTGTTTGGACGATTTGGAGGAAACGGGACCGCAGAATTTTCGAAAACAACTATGATTTCAAGGTGGATTTGGATTTATGCAATGATGCAAAAGCATTAGTCCTCTACTGGGCTGCAGCAAAATGGTCTTTCATCCATTTAAATTTTTTCCAATTTGTTGCTAATTGGGATACTATTTTCTTCATGTAAGGTAGTTTTTTTTTTTGCTTTTTTAGTTTTTTCTACTTCTGGTAGACCCTTCGTATATTCACCTTCTCTAATACAATCTTCCTTTTCGATCAAAAAGTGTAACCGAGGGAGTATTAATTTTTTTAAAACTTACATAAGACAATGGTGCTTCTGAAGACTTAAAATTGTTGAACATAGGTAGCAAAAATTTTGTAATCAATATTTTTATTTTGGATAGATAAGACTCTGTAATACAATTAAAGCACCAAAAGGCAGCTGTAATAACTGTTGCAGTGGGTAAAAAAATGACCCAGATATGTTTATTATCCTCCTTAAACGCCCTGGCCTCCACCTCTACAAAAGCAAGCAGACACATCCAGTAGTAAGAATGACATAACCTTCACTCAAAGTTGATTAATTTCAACAAACTACAAAGCACCACACAGAAACTTTGTAATGTAGAAAAAGTGAGATACTAAACGCAAACATGCATTCCAAAATTGAGTAATAATGTCACGTTCTGTGATACTATAGTTCGGTTCTTTAGAAAAAAACTGTTGTGAAAACTGAGAGGTATCCGGATGAGAAGGGAGAACCAAAAACTTCTCTATTTTAAAAATTGTATCAATTTCATTGTAAAGAGCGGTCGCACTTATTCAACAAAATTGTTGTATAAATAACAACTGCACCACGTCAGGTCAAACCATTTAGAGAGGCACTTATGTAGTACGTAATTAGAAGGCAAGAAGATCATGTAGTCGCTGATTTACCAGTTGTTTGCTTAAGATAACCATATTCTAAGTTATGCAACAAATTAAAGTTGGGTTAGTATTCATATTTTTAATTGAAGATGCCTATCTAAGAGCGGATCAAATTAGCCGTACAAACATTTCTATACATTTCAATTAGTAGTGGTCATTTCCTACTTCCCAGTGCGGAGGCCATGAGGCCTCAGGCCTCTCAATCGTTTTCCATCTTTGTAACACAATGTACTCTATGCATTAGCGTTTTTTTTTCTTTTTCTGAAGCAGTGCATTAGCTATTGTACATAACACAATGACCATTTGTGTTGTTCTCGCCATTCCAATGAACCTAATCAATAAAAAAGTTTCAATTCCTACGAATAGTTTAATCATTTTAAAAATGTGTGACAAAAGAACAGTATGATACAAATCCTTACCCTGTACTCCCAAAATTAACACTAAAGGAAGAACCATAAACTTATAAGCCAGAAAATCGTCTGCATAATAGAGATGAAAATTAAACTATGAATAATATATTATAAGTTAGAAGATGAAACACCAATCCTGGAAATCCATTTTCCACGCATCACATATGTATAAAGTTCACTGATGGGCTGGATTTAGCAAGCAAAAAAAACGGTTTCATAAAATTCCAAGTAAAAGTTCAGCTATGTCGCCAGTTTTAGTCTTTCTCGAATATTAGACGATTACAATCTTGCCAAATTCAACCTATTGTAACACGAAAATACAACACTTCATAACAAATCTGTAACTCACGGTTCGCCGATAAAAGATTAAGCTTCCGGTGACAAATCAACTAATCGGACCTTCTATTTCCTTCCAGGTCAGTACATACTCATTTTTCTATCCATTGTTGCCGCAAATAGTACTCACATAATTCCAGTTCAACATACAATCCCAATTTTTCCTCATCGCTTTAAGATACGCCCACTGTAAACGCACCATAAAGATGCAACAACCTCTTAGCCCTCTAAGAGTAACCAAATAAAAAAAATACATTCTCTAACAATAAAAAAGTTATAAAGCAAGTAACAGGTTCCTAAAGAAATGAAAATTCATATAAGACAGACTTGAATCATAGTAGATCAAGCATAATAGTCATTGTACTAACTGAAGCCAAAGTGGTTACCCTCTTAACATCCATAAGCATAACAACACCTACTACCAATCCAAGTCCCTGCAATTGTAAAACTTTTTTTAATTAAATTGGCAGAGGATTGTATCCTTTTTTATTTGTGATGCTACAACCTGCTAGCATACAAAGGTATGACATAAGCATACTTAAGATGAACAAAGATTGGCCCGAGAAAAGAGAGTTTATATAGTAATCTTCCATCAATAATTTAGGAATAGATATTAGAGCAGATACAATAGATATTAAAATTTGTCTAGAGTGCTGCTCTGGACCGCCTTCTGTCTTCCACGCCACCTGCAACAAATCATGCTTTCTGTCTTTAAGAGAGAGATCTAAACAAAAAACAATAATCGACAGTTCCGTTGAATATCATCGAAAATGCTAAATGTAATATTGGTTATCAAATTTCCTTCCATAGTAGCGTTTCCAAGACCAACAAAAATATGCATTACTTAAAGAAAAAAGAAGATTTAAATCGAACAATCAAGTCAAAAGAAATTTGGATCTAAAGTAATCAAATCGCATCTTACCATTTGAGAGGATTAGTCGGCCGCTTAAAGTTCACGACCATTAAAATAGATGGAATCATTTAACCAAAAAAAAGAAAAATGCTAATCGGAATTTACAAAGCAAACCTATAATAAGAACCCAAATCCAAAAGAACTATCACATATTGGGTAAAAATCTACTCGGGCAGCAAAAGTATCAAAAAGATCAATTAACATTAGCTTGAACCAATCTATTTACCTTTTGGATCTTCTAACCCAAACATGATGTTAATTTATCGGAGAAATTTCGTGTTTTCTTTGCATCTCTGTACTCTCTTTGAGAGAGAAATAGAGGAAGCCTAAATCAAATAAAATCAGCATAACCGTGACAACAGGACGCAGAGTGGAAAATAACCTTTTATTAGAAAATAGCCTCCATGGGCATCAAAGATTTTTTTTACCATTCATAAAGCAGATTTGATTTTACACTAATAGCAATATCCGTAACGCCTGGGAGTTGAGAATCGTAATGCTTAAGAGTTGAATGTGAAGAGATTAATTCGCGTAATAACGATAATAAGAAAGTGAATTAAGTTTAAAAATATGTCGATCTCGGACATTCTTTATATCCCGAAAGTGTATATGACCATTCATTTTGGTTTTATACCATAGGATATCGGAACCATATATGAGTTGCAAGATCGGGACCGTCTTTTATGAGTCCAAAATGTAGATCTCCGTTATTAATAGCATTAATATTTCGAACATGATAGCCGTCCATATAGAAAAACACAATTGTCTCTTATAATATAGATACGATCAGATATAGTGACCCGATATGATGAGGATCGTGACAAGATATTTCAAATCAAATCCGGCTTATGAGAGGAAGTCGCAACGGTTGTCGATTATTCTGAATCCCCCCTGCATAAAAATGATTGGAAGCGATTACTGAAATGGACGGGACAAGATAAAAACAAAATTGTTACGAAGAATGGGTGGGTGTGCTCTTGATTATGATCCAGGAAATATAGTTTCGTAGTAACTTGAGCATATAAATAAACTCGATGACCCATTGCACATAGCAAATAAGAAACCATATAGGAATAACACACGATGCACAAAATATGGCTTACTTTATAATTATAGTCAAATCCTGATCAGCTGGCACTTTTCATTTCGATAGCATTTACTCTATAAGCACCATATCGTGTATATAAAAGTTAGGTCATTCCTCAAGCATAAAGTTCAAAAAAAAAAAAAAGCAAAAAGAAAACTTAACAAGACCTTGTTACAAGTAAGGTTTGAGATACAGAATTGTCAAGAAACCCGGTTACGAGTAGCATAACATAGTTGATAATCACAGTAAGTTGTCATTCAATTATGTGCAGAAACGTAACCAAGGTTAAATCCAATAAAATCATTTTCTCTGGAAATGTCGCTTTTGTTTTTCTCTTTGAGGATGACAACAAATAAGGGAAAGTTCATTTTTGAACTTATGCTGGAATATTATATCTTTGTGAAGAGTGCGGTTGAGAAATTTTAGGAGAGAATCGTACCTATAAATCTCTCCTTGGTGAAGATGCTAAGTTGGGAAACTTAATGGAATCATCTGAAGAAAAAAAAATGGTACATTATTGAAAATACGGGGGTCTAACAACCACACCCAACTATTCGTTTAGCAATTTGAGAGGACTTACTCCAATATACTTTCTAGAGAATCAACTAGACAGTCAGACTCAATCTAGAATAAATTATATCAAACAGTTTAATATCTCTAACTCATAATTCAATCCGCAATCAGTAAATAGAAATCTGCGAGCCCGATTGAATAAGAGGAGTAACTTGAACGGTACCAAAGACCAATGTTCAAGTGTCAATCAATGTGAATCAACAACCAATGTTGGATATTCTAATTGATTGATCTTAATGCGCAGCCTGTGATATTTCAATTATATAACAAAATGTAATACGGAAAATAAATAACACAGACACCAGAATTTTGTTAACGAGGAAACCGCAAATGCAGAAAAACCTCGGGACCTAGTCCAGATTAAACACCACACTGTATTAAGCCGCTACAGACACTAGCCTACTACCAATTAACTTCGGACTGGACTGTAGTTGAACCCTAATCAATCTCACACTGATTCAAGGTACAATTGCTCTCCTTACGTCTCTGATCCCAACAGGATACTACGCACTTGATTCCCTTAGTTGATCTCACCCACAACCAAGAGTTGCTACAACCCAAAGTCGAATACTTGATAGACAAATCTGCCTCACACAGAAAAGTATATAAGATTGAATAAATCTGACGAGTTTTTGTTCCGTCTTCTGATAAATCAAGGTGAACAAGAACCAATTGATAACCCGGGCTTATATTCCCAAAGAACAGCCTAGAATTATCAATCACCTCACAATAAACTTAATCGACTAGCGAAACAAGTTATTGTGGAATCACAAACGATGAGACGAAGGTGTTTGTGATTACCTTTCTATATTGCCTATCGGAGATATAAAATCTCGAGCCAATTATTTCAATTGTACTCAACACGATAGAAACAGCAAGATCAGATCACGCAACTATAAATATAATAGTTGGGTCTGGCTTCACAATCCCAATGAAGTCTTCAAGTCGTTAACCTACATGATCTCGAGATGAAACCTAAGGTTAAAGGAGAATCAACTCTAGTTATGCAACTAGTAACACACATGAGGTGCGGGGATTAGGTTTCCCAGTTGCTAGAGTTATCCTTTATATAGTTTTCAAATCAGGGTTTGCAATCCAAGTTACCTTGGTAACAAAGCGTTCAATATTCACCGTTAGATGAAAAAACTGAGTTAACCAAGATAATATCTTTCAACCGTTAGATCGAACTTAGCTTGTTACACACAAATGAAATGTACCCTCATTTAGGTTTATGTAACTGTACCTAAACGTGTACACCATGTTGGTTCACAAATAGTTAACCGAGGTTAGCCATATGATTACTCTCATATCAACCTTATTCATCTCAACCATAACTAGTTCAAATGACTCATATGAAACTAGTTAAAGGGTTGTTCAATTTTTATAGAAAACACAATTGAAACCAAATCGGTTTGATCACTTGAATCAATCATGAACATTATAGCCACAATTTGCAAAGACTGCATTCCTTATGATTTAATGTTTAAGTCCATGAACTGACCGATTTGGAAAAGTAACCATCTTAAGTATGCGTATGGGTATGCTCACTTAAGCAACCGGATTTGAGTTTGTTAAGTTTCCAAACTCAGCAAAAATTTTCGGTTCGAAAACTTTTGCCAGTATGCGTACGGGTACGCATACTTAAGGTGACTAGTTTAGGAGTTTGTAATTCCCAAACTCAGCAGATATTTTCGGTTCGAAAACTTCCGCCAGTATGCGTACGGGTACGCATACTTATCTTATCTCCTTCACCAATTTGTTATACACACATATGCATACACTTGGTTCCGGTTTGTGGATTTAAACCCTAATGTGCGAACATACTATATATTCTTATGTCCAAACATGGTTACATTCTCAGCTCTTTATTTCAATTATTGAAACATTCTTCTATAATGACAATAGCCGTTTTCACATACTATTAGCATCAAAGAAATTTTCAAGATATTAAAATAATCATTATCAAAACATTCCAAGCCTACATCAAATGATTGTATCACACAAACCATGTAAGATTTTACTCGGAAATTTTCTCATGATATAAGATGAACTTGGTCGAAGCGAAAGCTTATCAACACATATTTCGAGAAATATGTAAGCGGGATATACTCAGCTCGAAATCTCAAATGTGTATAGAGAAAACTATATCGTAACACGACTTATGTCTCAATATAGGAGATAGTAGAAATATACTTTCCAAGTGATAGATGAGTTCAAGTCTCCACATACCTTTTGTCGAAGAAGTTTCACAAGCTCCCCTTAATAGTTCTTCGTCTTCAAATGATGAACCCTGTGAAATCTAAACTCAACTACACTATCTATGTCCTAGTCCGAGACATCTATAAATAGGCTAGAAATCAAGACTTATAGTTTTGATCATTAACATTGAAAAACATGCTTGAGATACCAACGCATGCGAGTTTGACCGAGCAGTGCTCTAACAATCTCCCCCTTTGTCAATTTTAGTAACAAAACTATCAATACGTATGGATTACAAAATAGATAGAAATTGTAGCTTCTCATCCAAATGCTTGATCTCCTTGGCATCTTCAACGCGACTCGAAATGTTCGTCACTTCCAAGTACTCCATGATCCTAAGGTTGTAAGTTCAGCATCACAGTTGTTGAAAATCTGTACTGATAACAATAAGAAAACAAAATGCTCTCAATTATTGTTATACAGTGTCATAGTATTATTACATAGGATCAAAGTCCAATTGTATCACAACTTTGACAACAATACTATGGTGATATGTATCATTCCCCCTTAGTCAATAGTTCATCTCAACATGAAAACCACTCTCCCTTACATAATGATCCGTAAACCATATGTATTTGTAGTATCACACTACACATTAATTCTCCCCCTTTTTGTCAATATAAATTGGCAAAGGTACGAAAACTAGTGGGATCCTCATGAAATTTTCACAGAGTTACTTCATGACCAAAAGAGAATACCATATCAACTTATTTAGATGCCATCATAAAGACGAAGCTAAATGCATTCATCAAGGAGTTTATAAAGATACAAGATAACCCCTAATATTCCACAGCCGCACTCCCCACAAAGATTTGGCAATTAAGCACAAGTTGAAAATGAACTCTCCCCCATAAATGTCATTCCCGAAAGAACAACAAAGGCGACCTTAATTTCAAAAGAAAAGAAGGATTTGTTTTGGATAACTCAAATCACATGAAAACATGAATTTACATCCAAAATATTCAATTGAATTAACCATAAGAGAACCCGTGATTAATGCAATTAAAAAAAATACAACCAAATTAGTCACAAGAAAACCCACGATTAACTTAATTGGAATACACAACCAAATTAACCACAACGTGATCAATTCAATTGGTCATGCTCGACAAAAGAGAACTTACGGAGCAACAACTAAACTGACCACAAGAGAATGATCAATTCAATTGGTCATGCTCAAACATAAAAAACTTATGGAACAACACAGTATATGCACAAAAATGTGGATCGGAGATCGACCAATAATGCGTAATAAACAAGAATTCATTCTATTTTCCATCACTATTTGCACAATGACATATAATAGACTTAATCCTTGTAAACAAAAGTTTTATCCTTTCTTCCATCAAAACAATGACATAAAAGGCTTTAACTTTTGTAATGTCAAAAGTTCATTATATCTTCTATCAATACATTCATACCAACATAATAGAGATAACTTTTGAACAAGTATGGGACAGTCACAGGTTCACGGACGTAAACAACATATCCCATAACAGTTTGCAATATATAAAATCATAAAGATTAAAATTGCAAACATCATCTTCCAAAAACTTAGAATTTAAATAAATAAATCTAAAAACATTGAAGATGAAAATCGTTGGACATAGCTATGTGTATGCACAATAATGGTTATTCCAAACTCTAGTTATTATTCTAAAAACATAAGAAGAAGATTTACTAGACATAATAAAAAATAACTCTAAAACAAAGAGAAATCACAAGCGATAATCAGAGTTCCGGTATGGTAGCTTCACTGGTTCCATGACCTTCAAGCTTGTGACAGACAGAATTTACAGCATCCCCAGACACGACATTGAGACGATCCTTAAGACGTGTCTTCATTAGAGCGAGTTCGGTGTTGACATTTATCAATTAGGTTCTTAACCCATCTAGCTCTTTTAGAGTGTTAACAAGCAACAATTTTGCATCGTTAAACTTTTCAATAAAGTTTTGAATAACTTCATTAGAAATCTCTTCATCATCCTCAATATCAGACAAGATATTAGGAGATTGAGAAGATATATCATCAATTTCCACAAGAGTTCATTTTTCCTTCTCCTCGAGTGTGAGACCAAACCCCTTATTGAGAAATCCTCTTGGAAAATAACAAGTTCTTGAAGATGATCCTATTCTTGACAAAAAGTTTCCTGAAGTATGCGTACTTTTCAACATGTGGGTTTGGTATTTAAATGGATTCACAGAAACCCTGAGGTTAGGGTTTCCAAAGTCGGTGCGTGACATCAAAAAGGATACCCGTACGAACCCGAAATTGACCCATTATTCATAAGCAACTCAAAAAGAGAGGTACTCAATAAAACACTGAAAATGTTTGCATATGTGAGAGAACTCACAGATCTTAGCTCAAACAATTGTATTTATACAAGAAAATTTTAGAGTAAGAGTGACAGTTTTGACACATCAAAACGAGTTAGAATTATGACACAACAAAGGATAAATTCTTAAGCAGAAGTGTTTGTCAATGATCATCCAACTAAGAACGATAAGAAAATAGCATAGACAATCAGAGAAACATTTTTCCATTAGCATACCTGAATACTTCTCACTCTATCAGGATTTTTCAAGAGAGTGAGGTTTCAACCTTGTGATTAATTGGCACAAGTATGAGCCTTGAGCTCATTAAATGAACGTCGTTTCCGGTTAAACCTCTTCTTCCTGATATTTGGAGGAAAACCATTATGATGTGAAAAATTATAAAATTTACTATCATCAGAATATGACGCATAATGTTGATTCTTACCTGAAGAACTTTGGCCAGAGAGAACAAACAGCCTGTCGACAATTTCTTTATATCCTTCAATTATCCTTTTTAAGTTGTCTTCCATACCTCAATTTTTGATTTCTTCTTCTGGCACCTTTCTCACATCATGAACAACGTAATCTCCCTTTTTGAAAGAAAAAGAACCATGAGTTCTTCTTGATTGATCAGCATTGGGGAGTCTGTTAAATTCTTGAACATTTGAAGAACACTTCGAACTGACTTTCCTGGTAGAATACACAGGGTAAGTACTAAAACCAATTGGTTTAGACATACGAATGTCAGTTAAACCTTTGCGAATTAAGTCTAAGGTGTGTTGAAGATGACTAAAAGAATTGTCATTCAACCTAGATTTCTTCTTTTATTCACCATGTCCTTTTGAATCACAAAAGAGACATACTTTCTGATCACATGAGTGATTAGAAGGAACAGACTCAACACTATTGTTGAGAGACTTATTTCTTCCAAGTGATGTGGACATTCCTTGATTAGAGGAAGATACGACCATATTATTTCCAACAGGAAGGGATTTCTGTTTTCCTTCTGAGACAGATACTTTTACAGTTTTATCAGAAGCAGTTGGTATTGTGGACTCTTTAGATTATTCTTGAACAGAGAGTTTACTCAAAAGATGTTCAATTTCCAAAGCATCATTTTTGAGGGTTTTCTAAATCAATGAGGTGTTTTCCTTTCGAAGGGATTTTAGAAGAGAGTCATGCTTATTTGTCATACCAACAAGGACATCGAATTTGTGTTTCAACCTGCTGACATTATCATCCTGGATTCTAACAAGTTTTAAAGTCTCTTCCCTCTCTTTGGCTGCATTCCTTTCAACTTCTGAGTCAGACTCGTCAGTAAGGTAGTCAGGGAAACAGTTGTCAACGTACGTCTGTTTCATTGGAACACTAGGTTCATCTATATTCGAGATTGACAAATCTTTCTTTTTAATAGATTTCATAGAAACATAACTTTTATTTCTGGCAATGCGTTTATCAGAGACAATATCATCCATCCTCAAATCGCTGCAAACACAGACTTATAAGGTCTTTAATGTGTTTTCCTGCTCTGATACCAATTGAAAATGCGGGGGTCTAACAACCACACCTAACAATTCGTTTGGCAATATGAGAGGACTTACTTCAATACACTTTCTAGAGAATCAACTAGACAGTCAGACTCAATCTAGAATAAGGTATATCAAAGAGTTTAATATCTCTAACTCTTAATTCAATCCGCAATCAGCAAATAGAAATCTACGAGCCCGGTTGAATAAGAGGAGTAACTTAAACGGTACCAAAGACCAATGTTCAAGTGTCAATCAATGTAAATCAATAACCTAAGGTTGGATATTCTAATTGATTGATTTTAACGCACAACCTATGATATTTCAATTATATAACAAAATATAATGCAGAAAAGAAATAACACAGACACCAGAATTTTGTTAACAAGGAAACCGTAAATGCAGAAAAACCCCGGGACCTAGTCCAGAATGAACACCACACCGTATTAAGCCGTTACAGACACTAGCTTACTACCAATTAACTTCAGACTGTACTGTAGTTGAACCCTAATCAATCTCACACTGATTCAAAGGTACAGTTGTGCTCCTTATGTCTCTGATCCCTGCAGGATACTACGCACTTGATTCCCTAAGTTGATCTCACCCACAACCAAGAGTTTCTACGACCCAAAGTCGAAGACTTGATATAAAAATCTGTCTCACACAGAAAAGTCTGTAAGATTGAATAAATATGTCTCTCAGAGAAATACCCAAGAGTTTTTGTTCCGTATTTTGATAAATCAAGGTGAACAGGAACCAATTTATAACCCAGACTTATATTCCCGAAGAATATCCTAGAATTATCAATCACCTCACAATAAACTTAATCGATTAGTGAAACAAGTTATTGTGGAATCACAAACGATGAGACGAAGGTGTGTGTGATTACTTTTCTATCTTGCCTATCGGAGATATAAAATCTCGAGCCAATTATTCCAATTGTACTCAACACGACAGAAACAGAAAGATCAGATCACGCAACTACAAAAATAATAGTTGAGTCTGGCTTCATAATCCCAATGAAGTCTTCAAGTCGTTAACCTATAGGGTCTTGAGAAGAACCCTAAGGTTAAAGGATAATCGACTCTAGTTATGAAACTAGTAACACACGGGCGGTGTGGGATTAGGTTTTCCAATTTCTAAAGTTCTCCTTTATATAGTTTTCAAATCAGGGTTTGCAATCCAAGTTACCTTGGTAACAAAGCATTCAATATTCACCGTTATATGAAAAACCTGATTCAACCAAGCTAATATCTTTCAACCGTTAGATTGAACTTAGCTTGTTACACACAAATGAAATGTACCATAAATTAGGTTTATGTAACCATACCTAAACGTATACACCATGTTGGTTCACAAATAGTTAACCAAGGTTAGCCATATGATTACTCTCATATCAACCTTATTCATCTCAACCATAACTAGTTCAAATGACTCAAATGAAACTAGTTAAAGAGTTATTCAATTGTTATAGAAAACACAATTAAAACCAAATCGGTTTGATTCAATTGAATCAATCATGAACATTATAGACACGGTTTGCAAAGATTGCATTCCTTATGATTTAAATGTTTAAGTCCACGACCTGACCGATTTGACAAAGTAACCAGCTTAAGTATGCGTACTTAAACAACCAGATTTGAGTTTGTTAAGTTTCCAAACTCAGCAAAAATTTTCGGTTCGAAAACTTCCGCCAGGATGCGTACGGGTACGCCTACTTAAGGTGACTAGTTTAGAAGTTTATAATTCCCAAACTCAACAGATATTTTCGTTTCGAAAACTTCCGCAGTATGTGTACGGGTACGCATACTTATCTTATCTCCTTCACCAATTTGGTATACACACGTATGCATACACTTAGTTCCTGGTTTGTGGATTTATACACTAATGTGCGAATACACTTTATATGCTTATATCCAAACATGGTTACATTCTCAGCTCTTTATTTCAATCATTGAAACATTTTTCTATGATGACAATAGCCGTTTTCACACACTATTAACACCAAAGCAATTTTCAAGATATTGAAATAATCATTATCGAAACATTCCAAGCCTACATCAAATGATTGTATCACACAAACCATGTAAGATGTTACTCGGCAATTTTCTCATGATATAAGATGAACTTGGTCGAAACGAAAGCTTACCAACACATATTTCGAGAAATATGTAAGAGGGATATACTCAGCTCGAAATCTCAAATGTGTATAGAGAAAACTATATCGTAACACGACTTATGTCTCAATATAGGAGATAGTAGAAATAGACTTTCCAAGTAATAGATGAGTTCAAGTCTCCACATACCTTTTGTCGAAGAAGTTTCACAACCTCCCCTTAGTAGTTCTTCGTCTTCAAATGATGAACCCTGTGAAATCTAAACTCAACTACACTATCTATGTCCTAGTCCGAGACATCTATAAATAGTCTAGAAATCAAGACTTATAGTTTTGATTACTAACATTGACAAACATGCATGAGATAGCAACGCATGCGAGTTTGACCGACTAGTGCTCTAACAGTTATAATGCGGTGTTCACGTTGGACGAGGTCCTGGGATTTTTCTGTGTATTGTGGTTTTCCTCATTAACTCAATTGTTGTGTGTATTTTACTTATACGTATTAAAAATTTTCTTTAAATTGTTTAAAGTACTACACATGTTCATTTTCCTATCAAACAAAAAAGTTGGTGGTGTACTTGGTACCTTCTCATTTTTATTTTGATTAAAACTCTTCGATAATTTTGGATCTCAATTTCTATTCTAGTTTTAAATATGAATACATTATCATTCAATTTGAAACTTAAACAAGCAAGTCATAATCATATATAGAAAAAGAAAAAAAAAAGTTTCACGGTTTTCCTCTCAACAAGGGAGAAACCCCTAATCCGCACAAAACTTCTTTGCTTCTTATGTTTTAATGATTATGGGATGCAATAAATGTCTTTTTGGAGTCTAGAAAGTCCTCTTAACTTCACCAATTTTAGACTTTAGGGAAATTCATAAAGTAATGGGCAGACAAAGGTATTTTCCCAGCCACATGGATAGATATACTTGACTTCCCACTATGGAAAATCTACCGCTCCATGGGCACAAGACCAAAAATGTGATGCCATATAAAATATAGAATAATAGAATAAGGACCCATTAGAAAGTCAGAAACTTCGATTTTAGAAGAATCCCAAAAACATAAAATACCACCTGAGCTTCCCTGAGATGGAGAATAAATCCATTTCACATGTTTATTTCCCCAACATTGCCAAGCCATTAAATCTGTACAAAGTTGAAGTTTTGTTTCTTGCAGAAGTAAAATAGATGGCTTCCAATCCCTAACCTTCTTCTTTACAATATCCCTTCTGTTCAAATCATTCAAACCACGAATATTCCAACAAATTATTTTCAAATCCATCGAACTACAAAGCACTAGATGAACCAAAAACAATAAGAGACGTTTATGAACCAATGTTTTTAGTATGCTCCTTATTATAGTTTCTGAGATGTGCTCTAATAGTATCCATCATTGCATCATCTATTTCCTCTTTTGAACCTTCATAAGTTAAACCCATACAAGGTCCCAAAGCAACCATTTGAGCAAGAACGTTCTCGAACTGAATTCTTAATTTGGGACATAAATTATGACGCATAAAACTCCACTTTTTTGTCGATTGATGAAGAAGAACAAACTTCTCTGCATTTTGAGTTGGTTCAACCACTGAAATTGGAATTGCTTCCTCTGCACATTCCGCATCTAACTTTTGAAGATATGGTATTGAAACATCATTTTCGAGATAGTCATTCACCTCATCCTCATTTTGAAAAGTTAATAAGCCGACCGTTGAAGAATTCGAATTTAAAAATTTTCCTGAGTTATCCATAGAGTCTGAATCCGTACCCGAAACCGAATCTTCCTTAGATCCCGATCCCGATCCCGAACCCGAATTTTCGGAATTTGAGGTAAAATTCGAATTTAAATTTGAATTCCAATTTATTTCCGTAGAAGTATTCTTTCCTTTTTATGCTTGCTATAATCTCTTGAATAAATCTCTACGCCTAGAGTCAAGCGGGCGCAATACTGGCTGAGGGATTTTCGGCCAATCCAAATTAATCGAAATATTCAACGGAGTATTTTCAGGCTGATTGCTCGGGATTAAAGCTGATTCTTGATTGAATCTTCGAATACTAACTTTTTGAAATTTGAGGTCTGGTTCACCATTGATGAGCTTCAAAGAAGTAGTCTTCACAGGAAAAGACATACCATTAAAATGAAAAAGAAATGCTAAGGACGATTGAGTATATTCCTTAACTTTAAGACGGATTCCAGAAGAATTTTCCCAGTTAATTGTGGACGAATGTACTTCTAAAAATCCCCCAAATTTTTTCCCAATCACACTGTAAAGTTTATCTCCCCATAGATCGAAAGGAACTCCTTGAACTTCAATCCAAACGCCATGATAAGAACTATCAGGGATTGAAACTGAATTTGCAGTAGACCACCAAGGTAAAATCCTTATAGATGTACCATTAAGATCCCAAAAACCCTTTCTAACCAAAATATCTTTATCCTGAGTAGACACAAAGAAAAAAGATTTCTTATCTTCAAAAGGACAAAGATCAAAAGCATTCTTAAAATCAAACCTGTTAGCAATTTCTTGACCAATTTGAGACCAAGAGGTTTTTGAATCTGAGACCTCAACAATTAGTGAAAGATCCCAATTCTCCTTAGGAAACTCTAAAATTGAGTTTTCAATGAATATTGAAGTTTGGGAATCTTCACAGGCCATATTAGCATCTAAACTGATGTTCTTAGATTTCACTGTGGTAACATTGTTGAACATTGTGATGAAATGAGACCATCTAGAAACACTGGATTCAGCAATAAAACACATAGTTTGTCTAATCTTTTTATGAAAGAAATACGCTCTAAAAAATTCTCCATGTTTATTTTCATTCCTAGAAAATAAAATATGCTCATCATCCTTGTGGAAGGTCCAATACCACTGTCCATAAAAAGGCTTCTTCGATTCTTTCCGCATAATGTTCTTCATCCAAACAATCTCCTCTCGACTGACTGTGACTTGAATTAAGTTTTTTGTGTTCCTTATTTTCTCATCAATCAAAAACCCATTATGCTTACCTGTGATCACAAAAGTTTTGTACTTGCAATCGATTGTTGCTTGCTGATCAAGATATTCAGTTCTCTTCTTTGATTTCTTCTTGGTAACCATCTGTCAATCGTCCTTTTCTGAGTGTGATTCTTCAATTGTTGAATCCCGTGTCTGTAGCTCCTTTTCTCCTCGAACCACTTCGGCCCATTTCTTCGTAGTACCTCCTCTAGTCTTCAAATCTTGAAATTGAAGAAGTAAGAAGTTTCTGGAAATACCCATGGGTAATTGGTGGGGATTTTAATGAAATTAGATTTTTTCATGAAAGATCAATGGGAAGTGATTATACCTGTGGAATGGAGAGGCTGAATAAATCATTTCCAAGCATCATCTTATTGATTTGCCTTTGATCGGAGTCACTTATACGTGGACAAAAAATCAAGTTCAAAGTGTTAGAAGCCGAATTGAAAGATTGTTAGTTTCATTATCATGGGATATGGAGTTTCCTAATGTAATTCAACAAGCTCTTCCTCGTCCTGTCTCTGATCATAGTCCTATAGCCCTGATTTGTGATGGTTTGAAGCGTGGTCCTCCTCCTTTCCGCTGTGAGTTTTTTTGGTTTTCTCACCCTGATTTTTTTCTCTAATTAAGAATTGGTTGGAGTCTTTTTCTGTTGCAGGCAACCCTGGTTTTGTTTTTTTGCAAAAAACTACAACTTTTAAAGCCTAAGTTAAGAGAGTGGAGCAAGCAAGATTATGGAGAACTATAAAGAAAGCTGGAGGATTTGGAGGAAATTTTCAACAATTTGGACATCGAAGAAAATCTGCAGAATGGCCTTACAAGTGCTCAATAGGATGAGAGAGTAGCTGCAAGACAAGAATGGTGCATACTTACCTTGGTCAAAGCTGAGAAGTGGAGATGCAGAGCAAAAGTCAATGACATTAAGAATAATGAGAACAACACAAACTATTTTCATAGACTGGCAAATGACAATAGAAGAAGAAGTTATATTGGCTCTATCAAGGTTAATGATGTTTTAACTGCTAGTGAAGAAGAAATTAAACATGGTATTGTAGATTATTTTCGACAAATCTTTCAAGCCAATAACAACAGACAAATCAATATGGAAGGTATGCAGTTTAATACAATTTCTAATGAAATGTGTACTTGGTTGGAAAGAGACTTTGATGAAGAGGAATGCTTGTTAGCAATCAAATCTTTGGGTCAAAATAAAGCTCCAGGGCCAGATGGTTTCCCTGTGAGCTTTTACTTACTTTGTTGGGATATCTTGAAAGAAGACTTTATGAAAGTTTTGCAAGATTTACAAGAAAGAAGTTTTCTTGATTGGAGACTCAAGAATACTTTTATAGCTCTTATTCCTAAGAAGGATACAATTGAAGAAATTAAAGATCTCAGGCCAATTAGTTTGGTTCATGGATCTTATAAGATACTCTCAAAATTGTTGGCAGAAAGGTTCAAAGTAAGTCTTCCCTCAGTTATTTCTCAGCACCAAACAACTTTCATTAAAAAAAGGCAAATTTTAGATGGAGTTCTAATTTCCAATGAGCTTATTGATTCTAGAACTAGAAGTGCAAAACCTGGTTTGTTATGCAAATTAGATTTTGAAACGGCCTTTGACCATGTTAATTGGGATTTTATAGATGAAATTTTGAAGTTAATGGGTTATGGAGATAAATGGAGGAGTTGGGTCAAATGTTGTGTTGAATTTGTGAAATTCTCTGTCTTGGTGAATGGTAGTGCATCTGGCTTTTTCACAAGTAAAAAGGGTATCAGGCAAGGAGACCCCTTATCACCATTTTTATTCCTTTTGGTGGGTGAAGCTCTTTCTTACATGTTAAAGCAAGCTTAGCTACAAGGTATTATTTCTGGTTTTCAAGTCAGCAATAAAGGTATGCTTATTAGTCATTTGCAATTTGCTGATGACACTTTGATTTTTTTAGATGCTAATATTGAACAAGTGAAAAATCTTAGACTGATTCTTCTTTCTTTTGAGCTATTAACTGGCCTGAAGATAAATTTTTCTAAGAGTCAAATTTTTGGAGTTGGCTTTGATGGAGACTTATCACAATTCTGTGACATTCTGGGGTGTTATTCTTGTATGCTCCCAACTATTTATTTAGGTCTTCCTCTTGGAGATAATTGCATAGGTGTAGATAAATGGGACAAGATAGTAGATAAATTCATTGCAAAACTTGTTGGTTGGAAGAAAAAGCTTCTCAAAAGAGCAGGTAAGCTCACACTAATTAACAATGTCCTAGCTAGCTTGCCTGTCTATTATATGAGTATGTTTGAAATGCCCAGTTCTGTTTGCAAAAATATAGAAACAATTATGAGGAATTTTTTGTGGCATGATAATGTGGGAAGAAGGAAAATACATCTTGTGAAATGGGATGCTATTTGTATAAAGAAGAAACATGGGGGTCTTGGAGTGAAAAACTTAAAAATAATGAATCAAGCCTTACTTTGTAAATGGTCTTGGAGGTTTGCTAAAGAAGAAGATGCTATGTGGAGAAAAATTGTAGCTGAAAAATATGGTACTGGAGATGTTCAATGGATGGCAAAGGTTCCTAATTGCTCATATGGTAGTTCAGTGTGGAGGGCTATTATGAATCATAACTCTTTCTTTCTTAAGCATGTGAGATTTAAAGTTCATTCTGGTTCTTTACTCAGATTTTGGAAAGACAATTGGCTATATGACACTCCTATTAAAGACTGTTATCCTCATCTTTATAATGTTTCTAGATCAAAGAATCACAAAGTGGATGAAATGGGTGTGACTGAAGAAAATGGTGTTGTTTGGAATCTTAGATCTCCAAGAAGATTGTTTGGTGCTGCTGCAATGGAACATGCTATTCTTGTCTCTGATTTGGCTTCTTTCACTTTCACTCCTGATCTTGGGGATGAATTGCAGTGGAATCTTTGTGCAAGTAAGGTTTACTCTGTCAAATCTTTATATGATTTCCTTAGTGTTATTGATGCAGACACAGCAGAGAAACCAGTTTTCTCTTTTATCTGGAAGCAGAAGTATCCACCAAAGATTGGTTTTTTCTTGCGGACAATTGCACATGGAAGATTACCTACTAAAGACTCTTTAAGAAGAAAAAGAATGGATGTTCCAGTTGACTGTCTCTTTTGCAATGAAACTGAAACAACTGCACATGTTTTACTGCACTGCACTTTTGCAAAAAAAATCTAGAGCAAATTTCTGGAGAAATTAAACTGGTTCTTTGCATTTCCTGAGCAACCTGCAGATGCCGTGTACTCCTGGCATCTGAAACAATCTTCAAAGGCTTTGACTTATTTATGGAATTTAATCCCTGCTGCAGTTCTTTGGTGCATCTGGAAAGAACGAAACGCAAGAGTCTTTACTGATAAGGTCTGCAATGAGGTGGATGTGACAAATAAAGCTATTTACTGTCTCTATACTTGGTCCTCAGTTATCAAAGAGTTTGAGCACTTATCCTCAACTGATGTCATGGAAAACTGGCACAATTCTTTCTTTGAGTCTTACTAGTTCTTAGCTTTGCTTTTTGGTTGTTCTGTAGCCTGCTTCTGTTTTTTCACTTTTCTTAAGGCATAGCATGTCTGTGGGATTTGCTTTTTTCTTAAAGCTCTTGTTCTTGGCTTACGGTGGTATAAATCTTTTATACCCTCTCTTTTTGATCAATACATCATTTCTTTATCGATCAAAAAAATAAAATATAGAATAAAATATCATTTAATAATGATAAACAAGTAAAGTAAAGTAAAATATGATAGTATATATCTTGAGCAACTAAAGCAATAACAAATTTTGTTTTTAACGATAATCTCATTGTTAGCAGCACGAGTTGTGTTCGGCAACTCAACATTTTTTGCGTGATAAATGTAGAGTCTCAATGTACCAACCATCATATTTATCGGTTTGTCCATCACTTTGGGTTGTTTTCCCATTTCATAGGGGAGGAAAACTAGATTTGTCCATTTTATAGGAATTGCTCTCAGGTCATTCACGACCCTAATGAATCTAAGGACTATAACACAACTCAATTTTTGTATGGAAAATGACAACATCCCTCATGGTCCAATTTGCATACTTTGATGGCTTTAAACCTGGGATAATCATGCTTTTTGACTACGGTTGTTTTGTGCATAACTTGTTCATTCGACGGAATGACTTCATTTTTTCTCCTTTGGAATCGTCTTTTTATTTTGTACTATACGCATATAGAAAATATTGGTTTTGAACAAGTTACATTAAGTATTTGATCTTGTTTTCACATATAGTACTTTACTTTTTGGTTATTTTTCAACCATTTTCATTGTCTTTGGATGATTCATCTATTATGAGAAATAAAATAAACAAAACAAGAGTAATATAAGGTAAAATTCAAGAATAAAAAATATAAGTATGAGTTCGACACTGAAAATATATAAATTAAGCACTTATTATGCATCCTTACACAGATGACATATATTATCAATGTGGTGGATGTCTAGATTTCCTACTTTTAACAAGTGACACATTTCAATATGAAGTGCAGGACTTTTGGAGGGAGTCTTGTTTTTTAGAAGTGACTAACATTAGAGATATTAGTATCATTAATGACCCTATAAGGCCCTATGCACATGGAAAACATCAAATTTTTCCATATATGCACCCATTATAGGTATGCCAAAGTACCAAATATATATGCCTATATGTCAAAAATAACATATAGGCATACACGACAGACTTTCCAGCGAGCGATAGAGTGTCCATCGCTAGATAGTCTAAATATCGCTCGTTGGCCATTCCAGCGCTAACGTTAGTCAAGCTATCGTTCGCTGACTTGAACATCGCTTATCAGTTCCTCATCCAACGGATACCATTTTTTCCTTCTATAAATACCCAATTTCAAACTCATTTCAACTCACACCAGAATTTGTAAATCTATCTAAAAATTTTCAATATCCAATTCTTTTCATCTCTCTTCCAATTCCTCAGAGAGCATGTCTGATAATATGAACATGGCTGAGTTCATAGCAAACCGACATGCTGCCGAAAATCAAAGAGTCTTTAATCGTGCCAATGTGCTAAGTCGAATTAAGAGGCGATTACCAAAATGTACTACTGAGGAAGATGAATGTATTTGCAGGAATTATATTTTTTGTACTGAGACTATATACGGAAAAGAATCCCGTCACCAAATTTTTTGGAAAATGATATTTAGAAAATTTCAAGAACAAACAATGAACCCTAACAATCGTGATGTTTCAGTGTTGTCTCATCGCTTCACTGTATTGAATACAGAAATTAGTAAGTATCTTTTTTAATTCAACAAGAAGGTCAGAACTTGAGGGATGGTGAAACCATGATCGAACTTGCACAAAGGTGCCGTGTGGAATATCGTCGCATCTACGGAAAAAACTTCCAATTTGGAAGTTGTTTGGATATTTTAAGAGGGTTGCCAAAATATAATCCACTATTTATGTTTTAATTTCTTAATTGTCCACTTAAGTCATTAATTTTGAAAGTTTTTTTAAGTATTAAGTTTTAAAACTTGTTTTATTTTAGTTTAAACAAAAATGTATCTCTAATTAAAATATAAGTTTGGATTAAGAATAGAATTAAGCTTAACTTTCAACAATACGAGTCAAATTTTCTAATTCATTGAACTTTTAATTAATCATTAACGGTCATTTTACAAGACATAAAACTAGACAATAATAATTTGAAATATAAACTTTAAAAATAAAAATTTGGGACAATGTTCTTCATCTTGTTAATCTTCTTCATTTCACCAAACTTCCAACCAATGCGCTCATGAACGGAGTTTCCTTTGTTTATCTTCTTCTTTGGCTTCAAATTTGTTTTGCCTTGATTTTCCTTGCCTTGAACTTTTCTTTGCCTTTTCTTAGTTTCGGTTTTGACTTGGTTAATATCCAAAACTTGAATACTTCTTGGATTCTTACCTACTTCTTTATAACAATCACATATCTTCTTAATGGCACATTCAAGCACTACTCCAGAAAAATCAAGTTATATTGCTGAATCAAGTTGGTTTTGAAATTATGCCATTTGGGAAAATTTGAAAAAATAAATTAGATTGAGAAAGAGAGAAAGAGAGAAATTAGATTGAGAAAGAGAGAAATAAGGAAAACTTTTTACACAAACAATTTGGGGTTTGAGTTTGAAAATTACTTATTTGTAGGTGATAAAGAACTAGCCGTTGGCGCTAGACTCAATAACGAGCGATATTAATGGTAACGCTGGCGATATTGTCAATGTCGTTCGCTAAAAACTCTGTCGCTCCGTGGTTTTCCCATAGTGGCGCTACTCGTTTGCCATGCCACCTGGTATTATGGGTGAGCATGGACCGGTATGGACCGGTTTTTTCCTCATCTGCATCCAATTTATTACGGATTTCAAATTTGGCATCCGCATCCAATACAACATCCAACGGTTTTGCATCCAATGAATGCACGAATGAACAGATTGGGTACGGATAATCCAGTGGATTTGTTTTAATTGAAATTTATAATGAAAAACGAAACCAATATACACGATTTCTTATAAAACCTACACATTCTATATATGTATATGTAAATATAAAAGTACCATGAATAACACTCCAAACAAACACCTTAAAAATTCCTAAACTATCTATATATTTTCTTTTTAGGAAATACCAGTAGGTCCTATCCTAGTGGGCTAGTTTAATGGATGGTCCGTCCATAAGATTTGGTTTATCCGGAGATCTTTTTTTTATAAAATTAAAAAATTTATAGATAAAATTTGATTCTAGGGTCCATTACACGTGCGAAAAGTATTAGCCGTATTTTATAAATGGCAAAACTATCCCTTCCTATAAAAATAGTGAAACCTAATTTTCATTTCTCAACATTTGAATCGAGAGCTCTGTGCTCAGGCGACCTACAAAGAAAAGTTCTTCTCCCCCTCTGTCTTTGTTTCCGAGTCTGTTCTCAAAATCTCTGGATTTAATCTTTTGGTTAACCAAAATCAAGTAAATACTGCTGCTAAATCCATCGTTAAACTCCTATTTTGATTTGTTAGGGTTTTTGAAAGAGGAATTGAAGTAGATCTTTGTCTTTTCGATCTCCATGCTTGATAATTACTTCAATTTAGAGAAACGTTCATATTTTTGTGTTTTTGATCTTTGTGTTTTTACTTCATCTTCATGAAAAATGTTCAGATCTAGAAAAACAATCACGTTATTTGCTCATTTTCGTTTTTATTAGTTTTTGTTATTTGCATATCTTTTCAAACATGCAGATAATTGTGTACAAAATCAGTTAATTTTGATTTATTGTTTTGTTTTGCAGGTTTTATTGCAACTGGTGTTGATTTTAATTCAGTTGATGAGATTATTATATTTTTTTCAGGTTTGTTACAATTGTTTTCGTTCATTTTTTTTTCTATGATCTAATATATATTGTTCAATATCAGTTTTTATTAATGTCTTTTTCTTTTTTTCTTGTATATGATGTAACATTGCATATCTATTGTATTCTTTTTATAGAAGTTCATTCATGTGAACAAGTTTCCTTGTTGTTTGTTTCATTAATTATTTATGGTATGATAGTGCATATAACCTATATTCTTCAATACAAGTTCAATCATGTTTTCTATTCGGATTCAAATGTATTCAAAGTCGTCCAAACTCTCTTCATGAACCGGGAGGTCCTATTTGAACTGAAGCTTGAACTGAATTTGTTTTTAATCAATAGGTTTCTAAATCACAGTGCCTATACCTTATGCTATGGAAAAATCACAATGCATATAGTATCTATTGCTGAAAAAGTAGCGCATAATCACTACGTTTCAGAGATAAATAATAGTTTTTTTGCTGTCATAGTAGTAGTAACTTGTACGCTCTAATGGGTGGCTAAAAAAATCAAGAGAAAAACCAATATTGGCGAAGGAGACTCAAATTGACAGTCACAACTGTTAGTTATCACTTCACTTACTATAGTTTCTTTTCAATTAATCTTAAGGTGCCAAAGCTTGTTTCTGAGATTTTCTAATGAATAAAATCTGGTCACGGCCAAACTGGCATGTTCTATGTAAATAAATCTCGGCAATTGTTGAATCTATCATATTTGAATGCATTCTGTTGTAGTCGTATGCGTGTTTTTTTGTGAATGAAATAAATGCATTTTTGAACTCTATACACTATCCTCTAGTGGTTGTTTATATATTGATTGATTTGAAAGTATCTTAGTCAATTTTTTTATATATAGATTGCAAAACAACGGACCAACTTCATGGCCAACTTCTTAACTGTAAATCCGTAGGACTGATGGAAGAAAAATGGTATTTAACATTCATGTTTTCCTTACTTTATTTCCATATGCAATCAAATAGTAGAGCAACTATACTGAGTTTTTCAACGTTGCAGAGTAAGTACATTGATTTTTTGAATGGTGCATAATAACTACACTGAGTTTTCGACAGTGTAGAATAACTGTACTAAGTTTTTAACAATGCATAATAACCAGCTAAGACTTTTAGTGGCATAGAGTAACTGCGAAGGATATTTTATTCTGTATACGAAATTAATTGTGCAATTCTTTAATATGTGTTTGTGATTTTATTTTTAGCAGAGGAGGATATCAAAATAGCTTTACATTTTGAGCACTAGCTAAAAAAAATAGTGTCTTGTTTTCAAACTTGTGGAAAGGTATGTATTCGTTTTAAATTTTGGAAATTACATTCAAAAATGATTTGAAAACATTGTTTTTCCCTACATGTATCGTTAGCCTTCAATTTTCTATTGACAACATATCAAACCCCTACTGAAGAAGAAAGAAAGAAAATCTAGACTGATCAATGAATTTATGTCAGCTTTATTAAGATATATAATCTTATTATGGTTGTGGCAGTATGTATCAGTCATTCTCAAGATATACTAGCAAAAAACCTATCGTGAGACAGAAAAGAACGTTACATTTTTGGTGCTTGTCAAAGTTATAATGGCTATAGATTTGACTTGTTCCTATTTTGGAATAGTTTGACATATTCGGGGTCATTGTAGATTGTTGATGTTCCTTAGTTTTTCATGCACAGTATATTTTCCCAGCATTTGGAAGTGTTCAGAAATGAGTTCTATGTCAATTTCCCAAGATTGTCTTGATATGGAATCCACACTAATGGGCTCCCTCTTGTACCAGAGATGTTATAGTACTCGGCGTTTCTACGACTAAGACATGTGGTGAGGCCTCAAGTCTTATTTATAAATGAACCTATTTATCTCGTTGATAGGTATTTTAGACCTTCTTTTCTAGCTACCTATAAAAGTCGGGTTAATATGTGTTTTCTCAGTGAAAGGTTTATATAATTTTTGATATAGCAAGAATAGCCTAACAACATATGTTGCTTGGTTTTCATGCACTCGTAGTGTAACACCCCAAATTTCAGTCATGGATTCCAACCCAAATCCAAACCCAATATCTGAAATGCTACATTTAATATCAGTCCTGAACTTAAAAACTTGGTCCAAGCCCAAACGACTAATTCTTTGTCTAATCTTTATTGATGTTCAATTCAGAAAATCCTATCGTAGCGAATACATACAAATTTTTTTAGGAAGATCTAATCGTTACTTTGACATGATTTTTAATCCACATGAACCCTAGAAAACTCTAGTTTAGCATAAAAATTAATTTCACCGTTAAACGTTCCAGATTCAATCCAAAAGAGTCACGTTTTTGAGGAACAAACGTAAAACAGAAACAAACATCAGTTCACGCCAAGAATTTTGCTGAACCCAATTCAAAATTATTATTATTATACAGTATAAATCCTAACTGAGTGTAATTCCAGTCATAAATTTTCTATAAATTTTAGTTTATCTTAAAGACATTTTGACCACAGTCAAAAGCGTAGTTGACCAGTACACTATTACAGAAATGGCCTTTAGCCACGCCAGATATAAATTTCCCTGTCACGCCTTTTTGGTTTTGGCATGTCTATAGAGTATACTTCTACCCTGTAGACACGCCATGTTCAATGGGCATGTTAATATAAGTGCTTTCAGCCACGCCAGGTCTAGTAGCATGTCAAAATATCAACCGTTTAGTCACGTTAACTTTAAATTTTTGATTGGGAGTGTTTATAGACCAGTCTAAGGCCACATTAGGTAGTTGTGGCGTGTCCAAAAGGTTAGTCACGCCATTTAAGTTGTGATTTTAAAGTTGGTTCATTAGACACGCCAATATATGTGTGTCCATAGTGTACGATTGATTGACACGCCAGTATATGCGTGTCCATAGTGTACGATTTATAGACACGCCAGTATATGCGTGTCCATTGTGTACGATTTATAGACACGCCAAATTCAAAATGTGGCCAAAAAGTTCTTCTTTGAATACGCTAGTATATGTGTGTCCATAATATGCGTTCTATAGACACGCCGGTTTTATAACATGGCTAAATTTCGGTTTGAAAAAATTAATAAAAAGCTTTTGCCCATATTCGAACGCATGACCTCGAAGGATTTAGGTAACGTATCAATCCACCAAGCTGCCCATCTTTAGATGTTTAAAATTAGTTTTTTGAAAAAACTAAACTGGTTCAACTACTCAACATTTTAATAAACACGCCAAATTCAAAAGTGTGGCCAAAAAGTTCCTTTTTTGGACACGCTATTACATGTGTGTCCATAGTGTGCGTTCTATAGACACGTCGGTTTTATAACGTGGCTAAAAAGTTCGTTTTGAAAAAATCAATAAAAAGCTTTTGCCCATATTCGAACGCATGACCTCGAAGGAGTTAGGTAACGTATCAATCCACCAAGCTGCCCATCTTTAGATGTTTAAAATTAGTGTTTTGAAAAAACTAAACTGGTTCAACTACTCAACATTCTAATAAACACGCCAAATTCAAAGTGTGGCCAAAAGTTCCTTTTTTAACACGCTATTATATGTGTGTCCATAGTGTGCGTTCTATAGACACGCCGGTTTTATAGTGTGGCTAAAAAGTTCAATTTGAAAAAATTAATAAAAAGCATTTGTCCATATTCGAATGCATGACCTCGAAAGAGTTAGGTAACGTATCAATTCACTAAGATGCCCATCTTTAGTCTCCATAAAACAAAACTGTCAATTAGACCCCAAATAGCGATCTCAAAGTTTGGTGACCTACCAACTCCTCCCTTAATAGCAATTCTGAGAGAAGTAAATGCAATAATGAGGATTAAGTGTTGAAAATAGGTCTTGACAGGATAATGATGTTCATTAGGGTGAAGGGGCATGGCTTTGAATGGGGTGGTAAACAAAGAGACATGACGTTTAACTAAGCGCCATAAATAGAATTGAATAGACTCAAATGGGTATTTAACTAAGGGGGTAATTAGCAGAGGGGTTAATATTTTCAAGGTAATTCTCTACAGAAGATGAAAATTTTAGGTTTAGCAAATTAGTTTGAGAGAATGGCATATTTTCCTGGCCAAAATCCATCAAACTCCGATGATAATCATCTCGTTGTTCCACCAGAAATGCCTGAATATTCCCAAGCCAAATCACTTCTCCTTTCTTTGAGTGTGATTGAGTTGCAGAAATTGAGAGATGAAGCACAATCAGAGATTGATCGTCGTGTTCAAGAGCAATTACGTCAAAGAGAAGAAGAAGAAGTTGCTCGTATCCAAAAAGAGCGAAGAATCGAGGCTCTCTACACTGCATGGATACCAAAATTCTTAGAATGGCAAAGTAGAATAGATGAGGAAAAGGCAGAGAGGCATGCCAAAGCCCCAAGATATGGAAGTGCGACAGAGAGTGATTCTGAGGCTTCTGATGGATTTGAATATGTTGTGGAGGAAGTGAACACCAGTGACCTTAAATATGATGTTGCAGAGGATAAACGCAAGATGGATGCTTATAATGATGGGAGATTTAAGAGCCGATTCAAGTATGAACTTGCCAATCCCAAAATCTTTGCACGCACCATGAGTGAAGGTGATCCAAGCAAGGTAAGGGTAAGTAGACGAATTTCCATGGTAGATGATGAGGAAACTGAGAGTGACGATGATGGAGAAGATGAGCACAGTGATGAAGTATCGTCATCCAGTGGAACATCACCTGCTTCATCTGACAGTGATAATGGTGAACGTTATGAAGATGAAGGATGGGATACTGACGAAGATGATTGGTGGTAATCTCTTCAGAATTACCAGGAAAGCTAGTTTTTCAGGATTTGAAAAAAGCTTGAAAACGATCAACAAGTTTTTAACAAAACAGTTTTTCTGGTAAATTTTTTTCCTTCCTTCCTTTTTTGATGTTGGTGCAGATGGTGTGAAGCTTCTTCTTCTGTTTTTGGTTGTAAATTCGGTCGGCTTTATTCCTTTTTTGGTGGTGTTGAATTGAAAAGATGGAGTTATGCAGGGAACTTTTTTGGTTTAAAGATGTAAGGTTTTAAGTGGTTATGGTTTTTTCAGGTATGTTACAATGTTCAGTAGTTGCTAGAATTCGGGAACAAGTAAAGTGGAATTCAGCTTCTGGTTGATATTTTGATATTTTGAGACTGTGGTCGTTTGAGAATTAACTGCTGAACTGAAACTTGGAAACTCTTAATGTAGCTTTTTATGAATTGGTTGATGTTTATTTCAAGGATGTTTGAGTAAAGTTTGTACTTGTTTTTATTGGAGTCAATATTATTTTGCAATCATTTTATGTTTATGAGGGTAGTAAGAAATAACAAAGATCTTTTGCAATGATTTTCTGTTTATGAGGGTAGTAAGAAATAACAAAGATCTGTAGATGATATAACTGCTAATGAGAATCACAATGAGTAGAGATGATTCATGAACACTACTATGATTGTTGCTCAGAGGGATAAATTCTGAACAGTAATGATACACATACCGAAGGTGTGTATCACGATCTGCACCGCAAAAAAATCCAAGGGATGTTGGGGCAGCCATGGGGGAGATTTGCAGGGGGTGGGGCCAAAGGTGAGGTCCACCACCAAATATCCTCCCACACCAAAATCTCGGTGCAGGTCACGGTGTAGGTTCTCAGTACACCAAACATTTCCGAATTCTGAAAACATGAACAAAGAAAATGATGCACACGTCAGGATGACGTTGCAGAACTCTCTTAGAGAAAAATATTTTGCCCATATCCAAACTCATGACCTCTAAGGATTAAGGTAACGTATCAATCCACCAAGATTCCCATCTTTAGATGTTTAAATTGCAAATCATTGCAATTTAGACACAAAATCTTAATTCTTCTCTTCTCTTTGGTTCGATGGATCATTTAAATCACCAAAATCATTGCAATTGTATTCACCTCACTAATCATACACAGTTCACTCTCATCGCAAGAATCAGAAGAAGCTCTGGCATCACTATCAGCATCACTGGCATCACTTACAGCACAAGAAACGAAAATTACACCCAAATCACTAGTTACTCTAACTTGGAAGCTGGTCACTCCCCTTCCATGGAAATCTCTCACCACAATTTCAGTATCAAAGTTCAATCTACTGAAGTTGTCTTATTTGATCTTAGAAACAGAATTTATTTCAATTGCAAGGTACCAAAGAATTTTTAAGAATTTTTTCCCCCTGCAATTCAAGATGTGGAAAATCAAAACCTAATCTAATTATGATTATGCCTATTCTCTACGCACCAATGCTGATCTTCTGAAGATATCCTGTCTAGACCGATGCTCTAAATTTGATCCTAAGGATGGCTGTGGATTAAAGCATGACTATAACTACTCTCTATAGCAAATCCTTCCCTTCTCTCTGATACTTTCCAAGCAACTGATCAAATGGGGGAAATACTTGGAAAATTTCACTCTAATCTCTGGTATGAATCTCTCCATAACCATGTCTCAGCTCTTTGAAGGTAAGTCACTTCTCAACTCTAGTACTATATTGCATCCCCTAAATCATATTATAAGAATTCCCCCCTTCAAGAGAAGATATTATACTTATATTACCTATCTCATTCATGCTAAGTATAACATTTCTACCTACTGGTCTTATTTTAATTCCTTTCTAATCTACTATGGAAAGTAGTGCACAATTTTATCTATTAACCTTAACAGCATTTTGAATTGGTTCAAGAAAAAAACCTGAAAACCAACTTTAACTTCACATACCACAATATTGTCTCATAATTTAGGTAATTACCATAATCAGTTTAACACCTGCATTTCTATAATTGTTGATTTAAGTCTTCATTATAATCCTCACTTCACTCAGAGGCATGCCTTAAAACCTACCTGGCTAGATATCTTTAACATCTCCAGATGCATTTCCAGATGCACTTGCAGCTTTCTTTGCGGGTCTGGTTGCAGCATCTCTAGGTACTCGGGCAAAAGCTCTAGAACTAACCCCAGCGGGCAAAGGATCACTTACTGGTACTTCATGGGATGAGTAATCTCTCCAAGGACTGATCTGGCTATCCCTGCAACATCTGCATCCATTTGTCGAATCTCATGAGAAAGCATGAACAAATTAGAAAAGATGACAGCACCAACAGGGAGAGGGAGGGAATCATTCTCATGTATCTGCGCTTTGGCATCTTCAGGAATTGGTGTGCATAAAAAAACCTATCGTGCACTGCCGCAGACAACCCGCTGATCCCCCACCAGAACAATTCCTTCATTTATAACAAACCTGCCTCGATCAGGATGCAGTGCAAACAAAACCCAGCCATCATTCACACCAACGAGTTCCCCATTCTCCAGACGACCTCCCTCTCCATGGTGTTGCTTCACATCTTCCCCTGCCACTGCATGTCGTTCACCACCAATTAGAAAACTCTCATTTGCAATATTTCCTCCAGAATAGCCATGCTTCCTACAATTACAAGTTCTGGGAGCAGATCCACTCACTTCTGCAGCCTCATTCTTGAATTTTTATGCAACATCACACAAGTTTTATTCAAAATCAATACCCATATTCACAATCATCTATTTAAAAATACAATAAATACCAAATTCCTCTGTAATTGCAAAATCACTTACCTGTTGCTTGGGCTGAATCAATTTGGCTCTCTTTGGTTCTCCTTGAACTCCTTCATTGGATCGGTTTTCTTCCTCCATATATTTCACTAGTAATCAGAGGTTGTTTTTTCCTTGGAATGCTACTCGACATAAAAAACTAAAAAGGTTGCTTGGTACTTCTATGGGAAAACTGACTGAGAAACTGAAAGAACTGCTTCTATCTATAGTTTTATTCAGTCTGGGAAGAGCAACAGTATTCAAATCACAACTGACAATCATCTGAGATGGAGCTGCGATCTATACTCCTAGAGATTGGACTTACACGATGACACAATTTGACAAGCCTGTTGGCTACTCTCCTTGGCCAAGCAAAAGCAACTTCATCTCATTGGCTCATGCCCAACGGAAACAAACACTTGGTGCTCATAAATTGACCACACATGTGGGTCAGACCCTGTATAAAAATCAATGGATATTACCCGTGAATCTAGACCCGCCTGAAGTCTGTACTCAGCATAGGGGGAATTTTTTTGACCATCTGACTCAGAGGCCTCTTCACAGCAGACCCACTCAGATGAAAGTTGATCCTAAAAGACTATTTTAGTCCCAATTCTAAAAGAAAATCTATGTGCAAGCCTAATACTATTACTAGTAATCCTAACATGACAGAATATTAAATCAACAATCAGTACAGCCAAATACAAACTCATCCAACATTGCTAAAACCCATCTTCATACAAACCCCACCATGATTTAAGAATCAATTTTTTTCAACAATCCATACATTCATTCTCTAGTTAACAGGAAATTCCAAACTGCTGACTTAAATTTGTACCAAATTTAGTACCATGATGATCATCATTACCAAAAAGTATAACCCAAAACCAAAAACAAAGGATAAGAGTATATAATTTACACTAACCGGTTCCTTGAACAAAAACCAAAAAATGTTCCTACCTAATAATTCATCTATTAGCAAACACAAACAACTACATTCTATCACTTGGCTCGCTTAGTCCTTGGAAATGGTTGCTCAGATGCAGTCGTTTGAGAAGCATGGACTGCTGTTGGTGCTGGTACTTTCCTTGCAGATATACCCTTAATGTCGTCCCGATAGTAATCATCCCTGGATGTCTTTTGCAGGTCAAGTTTATCTACCTTCGGCAATTTATACTCATTCCGACAAATAACTGCCGTACTGAATTCCTCGTCGACTTCATTACCAGCATATTTCCAGCTTTGTGTAGGTGCACCTAACACAATAGACTTTTTTTTATTTTCCTGGTCTGGCACATAAAATACCTGCTTAGCTTGGGAGGCTACAATGAAAGGATCATCCTGGAGTCCCAACTTATCAAGCTCAACCAAAATGTAGCCAAGTTTGTCTTTTGAGACCCCTGCTTTGGTAACCCATTTATACCTGAAAAGTGGCATTTTCCGCGTATGATATGTCAGCACCTATATCTCTTGTAAAACACCATAATAACCCGCCAGATTAAGGGTAATCCCCGTTTTTCTAATGTGTGTGTCAGTTGCCTGTACGTAAACCCCGTTATTCTGGTTAACGGAACCATCATGAGATTTTTTGCGAAACAGATATCCATTGATGTGATATGATTCGTATGTCTCTAATTGTGCATTCGGTGGGATTGATAGCCACCTTAAGTCCTGATTGAAGTTTTCCCTAGAGTCTTCCCACTCACTCTCAAACTTAAATACATTATAAGGATTAGCCCCCGTCTCAACGCAAAGGTTATATAGCAAGAGTGACATTTTCTGCAAACTCTTACCACTTTTTGTAACCATTTGGCGAACGCTTCACGATGTTTTTGATCTAGCTGTTTATCATTCATACCAAGATATTTCTCCTTCAAAAAATTCCGGTGTCGGCTGGACAGTGCAATGATTAATGTTATTATTTTTACAGAAATTCGGACACAGAATCAAAAACTAAATAAAAAATGAGGTTATTTGGTTAGATCTAGTTATACTTACTCAACGTAAGGATCAATTTTAGGAGAATTCCGCAACACATAGAAATGCGCTTTATCAAACAGATCCTTATCAACACGAGGAAACTTAGGATTTGACATTGGTTTTCCCCCGAAAGAATAAGAATCTTCGCCAGTGTCATATGTGTTGAGTTTGTTTGGTAGAATTCCGACTGTATCATTCATGCTTTTTTGGTGCTCACTAATAACCTCAATTGTCTCTTCTGTAAGGTTCCCTTCAGCAATGCTTCCTCCAGGTCTGTTTCTGTTTCGCACATGCCCTTTAATGACCTTCATGCACCTTTCAAACGGATACATCCATTGAAAGAATACATGACCCAAAATTTGCACTTCCCTGGTAAGATGCGCAGTTAAATGAACCATGATGTCGAGAAAGGATGGAGGAAAGTATTTCTCGAGCAAGCACAACGTCACAACGAGATCCGACTGCAATTTTTCTACCTCTGCCACCTTGATTTCTTTGCTAGATATTGCCCTGAAAAAGAAACAAAACCTGATAATAACATATCTTGTTGGCTGCGGCATAATTGATTTAATCGCAACGGGAAAAAACTGCTGCATTATCATGTGATAATCATGCGATTTTAGTCCAATAAGCTTTCGATCTTTTAGATTCACCAGGGTTAAAAAGTTTCAACAATACCCTTGTGGAACCTTTATCTCAGATAATGTTGCACAGAACTTGTCCTTTTCCTCCGGGCTTAATGAATGACATGCTGCCTTTAGTATATATCCCCCTTTGCCATTTTCGCGAGGTTGAAACTCGTCTCTAAAACCCATCTCCTTCAGGTCCATTCGAGCAGCAAGGTGGTCTTTCGACTTAAATTCATTGTTCAACAATGTTCCAATGATACTCTCGCATACATTCTTTTCGACGTGCATGAAATCTATGCAATGGTGGACAACATGATACCGCCAGTAGGGGAGGAGCCAGAACCATATATTGAACTTTCTCCAGTAGGGCCTTTCGATCTCTTTTTCCTTCCCCTTATCCTTCCCTTTTTTTGGGTCGATGGTCTTTTCGATTCTCTTCAACTTTCCACCTCTTCCAGGATTATCCTTCACGAATTCCACCACAATGTTCTTCCGTCCCTTTGTCCATTTATTCTTTATAGACTTTACCTCATTGTATATTTCTGACGGGGTCATAAGTTCCAGATCCTTTTCATTTTCTTCTTTTCCGTTGAACCCCTTCTGACGTCTGAATAGATGACTGTATGGTAGGTATCTTCTATGCCCGGTATAAACCTATTTTTTACAAGTTTTATCCTGACATAGTAAGTATTTCTCCCACACACCTTACAGGCGTCTCGTCCCTGGTAGGGGCAACCACATAGTGTACCTAGAGCCGGGTAATCATTTATTGTCCATAAAACAACCGCACGTAGAGTAAATATCTCCTGTTTCAGCGCATCAAAACATTCGATTCCCTCAAACAATTCCTTGAGATCCTCGACAAATGGTTATAACATAACATCAATGTCCTTACAAGGCCCCCCATCGATAATTAATGATAGCGTGGTGAAATTTCTCTTCATACACAACTCTGGCGGAAGGTTGTAAATCACTGTCCGAATTGGCCACACACTGTGCTATTTTTGCATGCCTTTGTTTACGTCAACCCCGTCAGCCGAAATTCCTAGCCGCAGATTTCGAGGATCATCATGAATTACGAAGATATTTTATATATATTTTTCCACGCTGGTGAGGCCGCCGGATGCTTTAAAACACCCTCTTCTTTCTTTCTGGCGTCGTGCCACAATAAATATTCGACAATTCTCTTTGATTGAAACAGCCGTTTCAGTCTTGGGATAATTGGAAAATACCACAATACTTTTGCCGGAATTTTTTCATGCACCTCTTGGGTGGTGTCGTCAACTTTCCATCTTGATTCCCCACAGGTGGGACACTTGATGTGGTCCTTGTAATCCTTCCTATAGAGATTGCAGTCATTGATGCATACATGTATCTTTATGTAACCTGAACTCAAATCTCTCATCACCTTCTTAGCTTCATATGTACTTTTCATCATCTCATTTTCAGGAGGGAGCATGTATTTTAACAGTGGTAGAAGTTCATCAAAGAACTTGTCGGAAGCTCCATGCTTGCTCTTCAAGTTAAATAGTTCACACATTGCAGATATCTTTGTAAAATCCGCACATCCTTCGTATAGGGGTTTCCCAGCATCTTTGAGTATCCGTTACATCTTCTCAGAATCTTTTGAAAAGTTATCTCCTAATAAAGCACTAACCATTTCTATAGTCTCTGCAGCGTGTTGGTTCATCATAGTGCGGACCGTCGCTGCCATTACCATCCAGAAGTGTCCACCTTGATGACTCATCTCCTTCTCCGTACTTAGTCCATACGGCATAATTTTGAATGAATCCATAAGAATATAAATGAAACTTAACTTTACTTGCATTACGCGCATAGAGGTTTAGACATTTCATACATGGACATAAAAACTTAACTTTGCCATTGTCGTATGGTTTCCGTTTCCCATTCACAATATCCTGTTGGTATGTATGCGTAGAAAACTTTATAAATGCATCGACTCCGTCTTGATAACGCCGTTTGGTTCTACCGGTATACATCCAAGATTTATCCATTACTCTCGGATCCTTTACAAATTCTCAGGTACCTGGACGGAGAAAAAACTTGTCAACACCTTGTGAAAATGTTATTGTGGTCCGAATAATATAGAGGTTATCACAAAGAGTAATCACAAATCACAATGTGAGTTCAGTTATCATATATGAATCATACAAATAATCAGAGGTTATCTACCTACATACAGTTGCATGTGAAGACAATATTTACCCTACTATGACCATTAGAGTTACAATCTGAGTTAACAAAGCAGTACTGAAAAGAATTACTTACACGGTCGATCTGATTAATCCGCAAAACAAAACTGACAGGGGAATATATGGTTTATCCAGGAGATGAATCAGATGATCAAAGTAAACAACTTGTTTTGTTTTCTAGGGGGAGGTTAGAAGATTTAAGAGCAGAAACATGAAATGATTTAAGACGAGAGAGATGAACACGTACGGTAAATGGAGATTTGGCAATATCTTTACTAATAAATAAGTTGGCAAAATATTTAAGTGTATATCGTAATAATTTGGTAAAATAGGAAGGTAAAGATCCTTCAATTTGCATGTTGCACGTTCTATGTTTATAATTTTCTCAGTCAAATCTTGTTATCCTGCTGCATAATATTCTGCTTTGACGGTTCTAAAAGACCGGAGTTAGATGCGATGCAATTAATATTCATTCCATACTGAAGATTTTTTTTGTTCGTACCTGAATTCAGAAAAAATAAAAATGAATCAAAAAAATAAATCAATCAAAATGATAGGTAAAAAGCGGAGTACGTGTTGCTGCAGTTGTTATAACGGTACTAAAGTAAAAAACTATTTTTGTATAAAGTGGAGTACGTGTTGGTGCAGTTGAAAAATAAAATCGTAATAACTGTAAGAAGCTATGGTCCCAATTAGAATTAAGTGAACTAAAACACACTACTATATTTGTGTGTTCTGTCCAATTAGAATTAATATCTAAAACCAAAGCTTGATTCATCCAATTAACATAATAGGTTTGATCATTGATGGATTTTATTAAAGTTTGACAATCTGATTCAAAGATAACATGATTAAAGTTTGTGCCAGAGTAACAGCTGCCAGCATAGCCTTACATTCCATCTCATCAGCTTCAACTTCTATCTTCATTCCTCCATTGAAGCATTGTCCTTGCACTCGAGCGCAGCTACCTGCACAATTCCTCACTATTAGCCCTATTCCACCTTGTAATGAATCTGACTTAAAAGAAGCCCTAGTCCAAACTGATGCTTCAAAAAAAAA